>NW_012115544.1:96107-209211 GCF_000951035.1 Colobus angolensis palliatus
CAATAGCAAAGACTTGGATTCAACCCAAATGTCCATCAGTGACAGACTGGATTAAGAAAATGTGGCACATATACACCATGGAATACTATGCTAGAGGTATTTCAATGTGTAGGACAGTGTAACAAAAATAAATGATTAACACACGGTCTATGTTAATTTCTATGTCATCTAATATTTTTGTAGTTAAAAACTTGTTATAATTATCTGAAATAATCATGTATATCCATTTTACAGACACAGTATTGTTGCATACTTTCAAAGTACTCCAAATTTGCCAGAAATACGCTTACATAAATTGAGGAAATAATTTAATTTTTTTGATTTAGTTGTAATAAAGAATAGTTCACCATTATGAAAAATTAGATCTCCAATAGTGTATTAGGATTTTCCAAAGAATAGACTAATTATGTGTATGTGTGTGTGTGTGTGTGTGTGTATGTGTGTGTGTAGAGAGAGAGAGAGCGAGAGAGAGAGAGAGAGATCTATTACATGGAATTTACTCTAGTGACTATGGAAGCTGGCAAAGGTAGTCCAGCAGACTGGAAATCCAGAAGAGCTGATTTTCACGTTTGAATCTGAAGGTCGTCTGCTGTAGACACAGGAAGAACCAATGTTACATAGGAAGTCTGAAGCCAATCTGCTGAAGAGTTCTCTCTTGCTCAGAGTCGGCTGGCTTTCTGTTGTATTCAGAGCTTCAACTGATTGGATGAGGCCCACCCATATTAAGGAGCGCAATTTGCTTTACTAAAAAAAAAAGTCCATCAATTTAGATATTAATCTCATCCAAAAACATCCTCACAGAAACACAGCGATAATGTTTGATGAAATATCTGAACACTCTGTGACCGATTCATGTGACACATAAAATTAACCGTCACAAATGGCAGCACTGCTCTTGTTACTATAAAAAGTTCCTATTTATCAAAACATGCCAAATAGAAAGGGAAAGTATTGGCAGGTTGATTTATGTATTTTTAAGATACAAACATTTTCCCATATGTGTGTGCGAGCAACTTGTTGTTTTATTACAGTTGTGTTCAAGATTTTACATGCTGAGTTACACATTATTTTACTATACATTAATTTTTCTTTTTCACTAAGTCACTGTATTGGTTTTTAAAAAATACACATACATGTATATACATATATATATATATATATATAAAATAGATTATTTGTTAATTAACTTTTGGCACAGTACAAAATATTTATTATACAAAGAGGGCATTGAGTCCGTGAGAATGAGGAATCATTGAGATATTGTTATAAAGGACTGAAAAAACTTTAATATTCATCCAGGTAGTCTTTTTTCAATTTGTTAGGTTAAGCGCCCCAAGGTAATAACTCCTTATGAAGCCTCACAAACATTTATTTAAAACAAACCCTCAGAATAAGTCAAACATTTCTTCACATTCATATTTTCAATCATTTTGTACTGACTAGTCAGCTATTCTGTTATTAGGTGTTTTTTTTCTATGGCCAAATTCTTCTAGCAAAATGTAATTCTGTCATAAGTCTACAAACTTTACAGTCTTTGGTTATGTTTTTCAGCTTTTGGGGAAAATATCTCCTTCCTGTTTATAACACTGCTCATAAGAATACTATAAGGTATCACTTGAGATAATAAGCATGTGACAGAGATTGTCTCTTCTTGGACAAACTTTTACAATATGATTATTTGATTCTTTACATGTAGGTAGAATCATGTGGTTAGTACTTGCCACAGAAAATGCAAAAGTGTGGTACATCAGTTTTGGGCTCCAGTATTTAGGAGAGGATAGGCTTTCTCCATTTTCTTCTCTTCCCACAAATGAAAACCTTAGAGGTAACATATTAAAAAATGGTTACATATCATAAGGTGGAAGGAACATGTGTCCCTGAATGAATATATGAGGTAGAAGCTCATTCCTTGCTGTCTCTCCTGTCAACCCCATTACACTATAACATGGGTGAACCATAACATTTGTGATGTCAAGCCACTGATATTTTAAGATAGTTGTTATGGCAATTAGCATACCCTGACTAATTATATATCTGTAAGTATTTCATATTGCTTGGCGTCAAGTGACTGTGTAATAAGTTGTGGCTGTTATGAACACTTTATATAGCAGATGATACCATACGTCTTCTGTTTCAAATACGCCTGTAGATGAAAGCATATTTCTTATTAGAAATGCTACCTTATTTGATATTTATAAAACAATTTCATTTCAAGTACATGTAATTTTATGCAATAGAATCTTGGTATCCTAATTGCTCATTTTAACATTGACAATTTTCCTGATATAAATGTTCCTGGCATTTTCTGTTTTTTTGTTTACTTTGAGTTTAAAAGAAACATGTATGTCTCTTTTAATGATGTTTAGCTTAATCTATTTCAGTATCTATTATGCTATATTCCGCAGTTTAGACTGGCATAATTTGTTTGTATGGAGTCTTAGTGGGAGAATAGATTATTCACTTCTTATATCTTATGAATGTATTCCTAGTGAGTTATAAGTTTCAAAAAGTGGCTCATTTATTGACATTTTTAGGATAGTGGAGCAAACATTGTGATACAGTAATAACATCTTTCATAGAATTTTTGCACGAAATTGGCTCTGTAGCTATATTTCTTCTTAAATTAATATTATACTATAATTTTTAAAAGAGTATAATTTCAATCCATAAAGAAACTGAAGATTTTTTTATGGAGTTTTTATAATTTTTTTCTTTTTCTTTTTCTTTTTTTTTTTGAGATGGAGTCTTGTTCTGTCACCCAGGCTGGAGTGCAGTGGTGTGATCTCGGCTCACTGCAACCTCTGCTTCCCCAGTTCAAGCAATTCTCCCAAGTTGCTGGGACCACAGGCTCATGACGCCACGCCCGGTTAATTTTTTGTATTTTTAGTAGAGATGGGGTTTCGCCATGTGAGCCAGGATGGTCTCCATCTCCTGACCTCATGATCCACCTGCCTTGGCCTCCCAAAGTGCTGAGATTACAGGTATGAGCCACTGTGCCGGGCCTGGAGCTTTTATAATTTTAACTCCGTAAAGTAAAGATTTTATCAAAAATATAAAATATATGTATTTTTTGTTAGAACAGGTAAGCTTTTTAAGAATATTCCATATTTTTTCTCTATTACCTATAAAAAAAATAAAAGCTTTTGCAGTTGCTTTCATACAGTTGTGCCAAGAATGTGAAATGTCTCTAAAATTTGTGCTTTGTGATGACAACAGAATAAGCCATTTGTTTATGGGTTTTCTAAAGTTGAAAAAAATCCATCTTGTTTAAAATTTATTAATAGTTACGTCGCTGTTTATGCTGAGAATTTGTATTTGAATGTCTGAAGTTCAAAAGAAGAATGCCTATGAAATCGATGTTAATGTAAGAACCCAGAAGTAATAGTATCTTAACTTAGAATAGCATAGGTCTATAATAAATAATTAATAATAAATTACAAGATACTAGTTCCAGAAGATTCTAGGATTATTTTTATAATATACATAACAAAAAATGTATTTGAATGGAAAATACATAATTTGCATGTTAAATATATGTTAACTATAAACATAACGTCTTAAAATGTGGAAATAGTTACTTGAAATTAAGATATTTAAACTATTTTTGGATAACTTCATTTTCTATAATGAAAATTAAGGCTATGCTCCTTTGTAGCATGATATCTTTGTTTCATCATTGTCAAATAACATTTATAAGGTATAAAATACTATCTTCAATGTAAAGATAATTAGTAAACAGATTTTATATATGTTTATTTATAATCCAATAATGTTTATATTTACTTTTTATAGTTTATTCATGTATTTATTTTTATTTCACTCAACGCTTGTGGAATCTACCAGCTGCATAACTCTATGACTTAGATTAGATGCTTAGTGTTTGAAAACATCAGCTTGCTTAATAAGGGAATGTTAACCCTTTCTTCAAGACTAAAAGAAGTATAAATTAAATCTCTTGAAGTTATGCACACCTCACAGACATGCTGTTTAACTTATTGTAGATGTTCTTAGTTAGGCCCCTGGATATCAAAAAAGAGAGCTAAGTGAAAAGATTGTGTCAGGAAATAATTTGGCTATTTGAAGAATAGCATTATTACTGCAGTCAGTAGTACTAGTATACCTTGAGTACTTAAAAAAAGCTTTGTCTTGATTAATACTTTAAATCTGTGAATAATACATGGAGGTCATGAAGTAAAAATTTCTTATATGAGAATTTGTAAAGCATGTTGTTCAGGTATAGGAATATTTCTATGCACTCAAAAATAAAATGACTAGATATAAAATATCAGGTTTAAAAGCAAGAAAATCCCAATTAAATCTGAATTTCAGATTTTGCTTTAGTATTAAGTATACCCAAATATTGCATGAGGCACACTTATACTAAATAAAATAATGTTCTTTTTTTTATCTGAAATACAAATTTTTAGGACTCCTATAACTTTATTTACTAAACTGGAAAATGGCCATATATAATACTTTAAAATAATTACTGTTGATATTTTTTACTTTGAAAAAAACTCATTTAACTTATTAAGTAAACAGAAAGATAAATAATAAAATGATAAATTGAACTAATTAATATTTTAAACAAGAAAATGTGTATATAGATAAAAAAATTATTACACTATATGAGAGAGAAAAAAATTATTTCCCTCTATCCCTCCTGGGTTTTTCTGCTGGGGCCACGTAAATTACAGTGTGGAAAGACAGAGTAACAGGAAAGGAGCAAATAAGTTTATTAACATGTGCGTTACACATTCATATGGAAGCACTCAGGACTAACTCAAAGGACTGATGACAATACAGCATCTTAAAGAAAGAAAAAATTCTTTGAGAAAAGGACTATGGAGTTTCTAAGGTTGCAAATTGCAGAAAGGTAAATATATGGGAGAAACTTATGGAAGATTAGGGCTAGTTAGGGAAGTTTGCTATGTAACTTCTTCTGATCTTCTTTTTGGACTGGTAAGAGTCTAGGCTTTTCTCTGTGATTAAAGCTGTTTTTCTTGTAGAGAAGGGATAAAGGACACAAATTTGTGTTGTTCATTTAGTCAAATAGAGGGAGTTTATCTTGTATCTGCTTCTTTTCAGTTACTTTCAGTTCAATATAATCCTTATGCCAACGTGACATATTCTACAACCCTCAGCAATGTCTGATGAATTTACGAAATTATAATCACATAAACTACAAATGTTCCATCTTTGAAAATAACTTAATGGGATTAGCTATTAGTAAATAATTACTGAATGTATTTAATTTGACTACTATTCTTGTTATCTAGCTACTCAGAGGAGCACTATAAATACTTTAATACAAAGTAAAATATTAAAATAATAATGATGGAGTGAATAATATAATAATCTGTAACTTATGTAAATGCTGTTAAATTATTTTAATAGTAGTCACTTTAGTCAATCATAGCTAATTGCAGACAATTTGACTTAATAAAATGTATTGTTTAGAGAAATGTATTTTTTCATAAATCATTGTATTTTTAATAATTTATAACAATTTAATATAAAAGCAAAAATATTATTTTTTAAAAAATGAGTGTGATTTACATGAGGCCTATACATATATCATTGTTGTAGCTTGAGGAAGAGTTAAAATTGTACTTACACACGTTTTGAGAAATCATTATAACTAATATAGAAATTCTTTATTAATCTCCTAAAAATAATGCTTACTTTAACAAAAGAGAATTTAAGAGTGCTAATAATAAGTTAATGTAAAGATTTTTAAAATGATGTAACAATGCAATTAAAAGAATTGCAAGCTAAAGAAAATTACTAAAGCAAGTCTCAGTCAGTTAGAAGTTTATTTTGGAAAGCTTGAGGATGTGCACATGGGAGAAAAAAACACAAATTACAGTAGTATCTGTGATCCATTCCTTTTCTAAAAAGGTTTTTGAGAACTTCAGTATTAAAAGAGGAAAAAATAGCCGGGAAGAGAAGTAGGAAATTTAAAAAAAAAGAGAGGGTGAGTAATGGTATAAACCGTGACATTCTTGTGAGCCTTTGATTCACACTCACTGAATCCACATGTTATATGAGAAAGGAGGTGGCAATTATGCATTCATCTCATGAGCTCACCAAATCTGCATTTGACATAAGATGAACATAGAGTAGAGGAAAAAGTTAAACATGGCTTTGTCATCTTAGGGTGGGTGAAAAGATGATTTCTAATCTGTCTTTCTACCACTGCTGTGAAGATAAGCTGTTAATTTACATTGTCAAGGTGAGGGAGGCCACCTGGGGAGATGTGTGCCTTCTATCTTGCAGCTATCTGCTTAGAAACAAAATGAAAGGCAGCTTTTAGCTTTTTTAAATTACTCAGTTTCAAAGTTTAACTTTTCTCATTGGCGTAGTGAGTTTGGTGTCCCAAGATTTTATTTTCCTTTCACAGATTTAACATTAACACATTTTGTTTATATATCTGAAAAAAAAAAAATGAGGTAACATTTACAGATTTTGATTGTGCCTAGTGATTATAAGGAGCCTCCTGTGAATATTTACCTGGTATTTTCTGATTATTTTTCCTTCTATTACTAAGTATTTCCTTTTATTTTTATTTATTTATTTATTTTTTTACTTTTGCAATATAATTAATTCATCAGTAGCTTGGAATTTCAAATATTTTGGTAGGAAAGTGTAGAATTTCTCATTTTACTTCTACTGAATCTAAATTCAGGTGTAAAAACAAACAACTACATCAAAAATTATATCTTAACATTTTTAAAATAAAAAATGAAAATTACGTGTGCCTCAATTTGAAAACAAATAAAAATCACTGGAATAAAATGTCGTAGGCTGAAATTAGAAATCAAAAGTGAAGTTTACAAAGAAAAATAAGAGACTCAATTTAATTATTATTATTTTTTTCCCCGAAGAAATGGTACTTTGAGACTTCTAACTTCTCAAACATTATTCTGCATAAAGCTTCATTTAAAGATTACAGATAATGGCTTTCATGCCCAAGTTCATTATGGTTTTATAATGTACTATTTAACTTATTTTAAAAATAGTTAATTCCAATAGCAGGATTTTCTTAGAGACATTATTTTGTTTTGCCTAGTACATTTTTAGCAATTTTAACATTAGGTACTTTAGTTAAATTTTAAATTTATTATGCACTTAGCTAATTAAACCCTTTCAGACTATATGTGTAAATTTATACCTTCAGGTTATCACCTTAAGTATTACAATTACCTACTTTAACATCTTCCTAAATATTTAAATACTCATTTAAAAAGTTATACATATATGCTCTGTAATCTTTAGAAATATTTCAATATTATATAAACATTTAGTAAGAAATAACTGAAAGTTTAAATCAAGTGATTCATTTTGAATTGAAATGTAACTACTTATTTTTAATTGAAACTACTAATTTTATTTTATTTTTCTCCAATAGGCTAAATTATCTTCCTCTTTTTTAAAAACCTAAATTTTAGTTTCAGGAGTACATATGCAGGTTTGTAAAATAGATAATTGTGCATCACTGGGGTTTGGAATATAGATTATTCCAATTGTATCTTATTCTGGTTTTGATTTGCATTTCTTCAATCATTAGTGGTACTGAGCATTTTTTTATTTGCTTGTTGACCACGTGTATATGGTCTCCTTTTGAAAAGTGACTGTTACGTCCTTCACCCACTTTTGAATGGGGTTGCTTGATTTTGCTTGTTAATTTAAAGTTCCTTACAGTTTTGTTGTTGTTGTTGTTTTGAGGCAGAGTCTCACTCTGTCGCCCAGTCTGGAGTGTAATGACACGATCTGGGCTCACTGCAAGCTCTGCCCCCCGGGTTCACGCCATTCTTCCACCTCAGCCTCCTAAGCAGCTGGGACTACAGGTACCCGCCACCATGCCCGGCCAACTTTTGTATTTTTAGTAGAGATGCGGTTTCACCATGCTAGCCAAGATGATCTCGATCTCCTGACCTCGTGATCTGCCCGCCTTGGCCTCCCAAAGTGCTGGGATTACAGGCGCGAGCCACTGCGCCTGGCCGAGGTTCTTGATATGAAACCTTTACAGGATATACACTTTGTAAATATTTTCTCCCAGTCTGTGGGTCGTCTGTTTACTCTGTTGATAGTTCCCTTTGCTGCACAGAAGCTTTTAGTTTAATTTAATTAGGTCTTACTTATCAATATTTGTTTTTGTTGCAATTGCTTTTGGCATCTTCATCATTAATTTTTTGCCAGCACCTATGTCCAGAATGATATTTCCTAGGTTATCTTACAGGGTTTTTATAGTTTCAGATTTTACATTTAAATATTTAGTTCATCTTGAGTTATTTTTGTACACTTCATAAGGAAGAAGTCTGGTTTCAATTTTCTGCATTATTGCTAGCCAGTTATCTCAGAACCAGTTATTAAATGGGGAGTCCTTTCCCCTTGCTTTTTTTGGTTAACTTTTTGAACACCAGATGGTTGTAAGTGTGCAACATTATTTCTGGGCTCTTTATTGGGTCCTGTTGTTCTGTGTTCCTGTTTTTGTATCAGTACCATGGTGTTTTGGTTACAGTAACTGTGTGGTATAGTTTGATGTAGAGTAATATAATGCCTTCAGCCTAGTTCTTTTTGCTTAGAATTGCCTTGGATATTCAGGCTTTTCGTTTGTTTGTTTTGGTTCCATATAAATTTTAAAATAGCTTTTTCTAATTCTGTGAAGAATGTCTTTGGTAGTTTGGTAAGAATAACATAGAATCGGTAAACTGCTTTGGGCTATATGGCTACGTTATCAATATTGATTTTTCCTATCCATGAGCATGGAATGTTTTACGTTTTGTAGTTATCATTGTAGAGATCTTTCCCCTTCATGGTTTGCTGTGTTCCTAGGTATTTTATTCTTTTTGTGGCTACTGCGAATAGCATTGGGTTCTTGATTTGGCTCTCACCCTGGGTGGTGTTGGTGTATAGAAACGCCACTGACTTTCACACATTAATATTTTATCTTAAAACTTTGCTGGAGTGGTTTATCAGATTAAGTACCTTTCGGGCTGATACTATGGGGTTTTCTAGGTATAAATCATATCATCTGAAAATATAAATAGTTTGAATTTCTCTCCTCCTATTTGAATACATTTTATTTCTTTCTCTTGCCTAATTGCTCTGTCTAGGACTTCCAGGACTATGTAGAATAGGAGTGGTGACAGTGAGCATCCTTGTCATCTTCTGGTTCTCAAGGGGAATGCTTCCAGCTTTCGACTCTTCAGTATTACTTTGGCCGTGAGTTTGTCATAAATGGCTCTTAATATTTTGAAGTAAGTTCCTTCAATGACAGTTTTTGAGGGTTTTGAACTTGAAGAAATGTTGAATTTTATCTAAAATTGTTTATACAATCTATTGAAATGATCATGTGCTTTTTGTTTTTAGTTGTGTTTATGTGATGAATTATGTTATTGATTTGTGTAGGTTAAACTAAACTTGATGCCAAGAAATAAAGCCTACTTGATTGTGATAGATTAGCTTTTTGATGTGTTGCTGGATTTGGTTTGCTAATATTTTGTTGAGAATTTTTGCATCTGTGTTCATCAAGGATATTGGCCTGAAATTTTCTTTATTTTTTTATTTTTATTTTTTTTTTTGAGACGGAGTCTCGCTGTGTCGCCCAGGCTGGAGTGCAGTGGAGCGATCTCGGCTCACTGCAAGCTTCGCCTCCCGGGTTTACGCCATTCTTCCGCCTCAGCCACCGAGTAGCTGGGACTACAGGCGCCCACCACCACGCCGGCTAGTTTTTTGTATTTTTAGTAGAGACGGGGTTTCACCATGTTAGCCAGGATGGTCTCCATCTCCTGACCTCATGATCCACCCGCCTCGGCCTCCCAGAGTGCTGGGATTACAGGCTTGAGCCACCGCGCCTGGCCTGAAGTTTTCTTTATTATGTAGGTCTCTACCAGGTTTTGGTACTGCTATGATGCTGGCTTCAAAGAATGAGTTAGGAAGGATAGGGAGGAGTCTCTTCTCAATATTTTGGAAAAAAATCAGAAGGAATGGTACCAGCTTTTCTTTATACATATATATATGTTTATCTGGTAAATGTTTCAGTTAATCCATCTGGTCCTGAGCTTTTTCTGTTTGGTAGACTTTTTATTCTTGATTCAATTTTGGAAGTCATTATTGCTCTGTTCAGGGATTCAGTTTCTTCCTGGTTCAATCTTGGCAGGCTGTATGTTTCCAGGAATTTATCAATTTATTCTAGATTTTCTAGCTTGTGTTCATAAAGGTGTTTGTAGCTGTCTCAGAGGGTTTTTGTAATTCTGTGCTGTCTGTGATAACCTCCTTCTTGTCATTTCTGATTGTGTTTATTTGGGTCTTCTCTTCTTCTATATATTTGACTAGCTAACAGCCTATCTATCTAACTTAATCTTTGAAAAAACACACTCATAGATTTGATCTTCTATATGTTTTTTGTGTGTCCCAATGTCCATCAGTTCAGCTTTGATTTTGATTATTTCTTTTCTTCCACTAGCTTTGGGGTTGGTTTGTTATTGCTTGTCTAGTTCCTCTAATTGTGATGTTAGGTTGTTAATTTGAGATCTTTCTTCCTTTTCTATTTGGGCATATAGTGTTGTACATGTCCCTCTCAACACTGCTTCAACTATGTTCTAGAGATTCTGGTCTGCCATATCTTTCTAGTCATTACTTTCTCTTGATTTCTGCCTTAATTTCTTTGTTTACCCAGAAGTCATTCAGGAGCAGGGAGCTTAATTTCCATGTAATTGTATGGTTTTAAGAAATTATCTTAGTATTGATTTCTATTTTTATTCCACTGTGATCTGAGAGTGTGGTTGGTATGATTTTGGTTTCTTTGAATTTACTGAGGATTGTTTTACAGCTGATTGTGTGGTCGATTGGAGAGTACATGCCATGGGGCAATAAGAAGAATGTATATTCTGTTGTTTCAGGTAGAGAGTTCTGTAGATGTCTATTAGGTCTATATGGTCAAGTGTTGAGGTCCGATCCTAAATATCCTTGTTAGTTTTCTCCCTGAATATCTTTGTTAGTTTTCTCCCTAGGTGATCTGTCTAATACTGTCAGCGGAGTATTAAAGTCTCCCATTATTATTGTGCAGTCATCTACGTCTGTTTGTACATCTCTGTGAACTTGCTTTAGGGATCTGGGTGCTCCTGTGATGGGTGTATATATATTTAGGATAATTATGTCTTCTTGAATTGAAGACTTTACCATCATGTAATGCATTTCTTTGTCTTTTAGATAATTGTTGGCTTAAAGTCTATTTTGTCTGAAATTAGAATGGCAACCCTGCTTTTTTCTGTTACCACTAGCTTGGTAGATTTTTCTCCATCCCTTTACTTTGAGCCTATGTGTGTCCTTACATTCAGTAGTTCTCTTGAGCACAGCATAAAGTTGTGTTTTGTTTCTTTATCCAACCTTCCACTCTGTGCCTTTTAATTGGGGCATTTAGCCTATTTACATTCAATGTAATATGTATGGATTTGATTCTGTCTTCACCTTGTTAGGTGGTTATTATGCAAACTGTGGTTGCTTTATACTGTCAATGGTCTATGTAAATAAGTGTGTTTTTTGTGGTGGCTGGTAACAGTTTTTCCCCTTCCATATTTTACATTTCCTGAAAACCTCTCATAAGGCAGGTCTTGTGCTAAAGAATTCCTTTAGCACTTTCTTGTTTAAAAAAGATCTGATTTCTGCTTTATTTATGAAGTTTAGCTTGGCAGGACATGAAATTCTTGGTTGAAATTTAATTTATTTATGAATGCTGAATATAGACCCCACATTTCTTCTGACTTATAGGGTTTCTGGTGAAAGGTCCACTGTTAACCTGGTGGAGTTTCCCTTGTAGATGACCTGCCCTTTTTCTCTAGCTGTCTCTAACATTTTCTCTTTCCTTTTGACCTTGTGGAACCTGATGACTATGAGTCTTCAGTATGATAATCTTGTATAGTATCTTGCAGGAGCTCATTTCCTGAATTTAAATGTTGGCCTTTCTAGCGAGGTTGGGGAAATTTTTGTGGACAGTATCCTGAAATATGTTTTCCAAGTTGCTTGCTTTCTCTCTGTCTCTTTCAGGGATGTCAATGAGTGGTAGAGTTGGTCTTTTTACATAATCTTATATTTCTCAGAGGTTTTGATCATTCTTTTGTAGTCTTTTTTTGTTATTTTTGTTTAAGTTTTTTCAGAGAACCAGTCTTTGAGTTCTAAGATTCTTTCCTCAGCTTGATCTCTTCTGCTGTTAATGCTTATGATTGTATTCTGAAATTCTTGAAGTGATTTTTTTTTCACTCTGTAAGATAGGTTCAATTCTTTCTTAAAATGGCCGTTTCATCTTTCTTATCCTATACCATTTCATTGTATTCCTTAGAGTCTTTGGATTGAGTTTCGACATTCTCTGGAATCTCAATGATCTTTGTTCCTGTTCGTATTCTGGATTCGATTTCTGTCATTTCAGGCTGGTTAAGAACCATCACTGGGAAATTAGGGTGACCATTTGGAAGTAAGGAGATACTCTGGCTTTTTGAGTTGCCAGAGTTTTTGTGCTAATTCTTTTTCACCTGTGTGGATGTATGTTCTTTCAATTGTTTAAGTTGCTGTCTTTTGGATTTTTTTTTTTTTCTCTTCTTTGATACCTTTAGGAGATGGATTGTTTTATAAGGTGGGTTCAGTCAACTGATTTCATTTCTGAAACATTTTAGGAGACCCAAGTCTCAGCTTAACACCACTGGGCTTCATACTTCCATTGTGGGGAGTTGGTGTCAGGCCACCAGCTTTGTTCTTCGGACCCTTGAGGTTAGGAACCTGATGCACTGGAGGGGCCAAGGTCTTTCCAGAGTGCTGGGCACAGCAATCTGATGGGTGGTGCCAGCCAAAGCACTTCTTTGGGGTGGTGGCAGCAGGATCTGTTCTTATTTGTGCTAGAAGCAGTGGTGGTATAGCAAGGTGCATGTTCCTTGGCTAAGGTGGAGTAACAGTGGGAGTGGTGGTGTGGCATTCCTGCATGTGCTTGCACTGGTGATGGTGATGGTGGCAGCAGGGGCAGGGCACCGGTAAATATAGGACTGCTGGCTACCAAGTACATGTTTGCACTGGCAAGGGCAGCATAGGGTGCGGTGTGAAGTGCACTCACACTGCCTGCAGTGGTGTGACTGTGTGCATGCACACACATGCCTGCTAGCATATTTGTGAGGTTCACTTGCCTACACATACTGGTAAAGCAGTGGAATAGTGGTCATGGGCAAGTGTGTGCCAGCAAAGCCGTGTCGGGGAGGCTGTGGTGTCACATGTAAGTGGGCTGGTGTGTATTAGCACGGGCTGCTCTGTGGGAGCTCCTTGGTGGTCAGGTGCAGTCTGCTGGCAAAGGAGCTGTAGTAAGTGGCCCAGGAAGACCCTACTTGGGTATCTGAGGTTGCACTGCAAGTGGGCAAGGTCAGGCTGGGGCCCCAGGAGAAGGTAGCAGACATGAAGGTGCTCAGATTGGATTGGCCCCTTCTCAAGACTGCCTTACTCTGTCTACGTCCAATAGTCTCCCTAAAGCAACAGTCTCCTAGAGGAGCATGGTTAGCCTTGGGGGTGACCCTTTGAGAAACAGCCTCCCTGAGCTTTCTCCACTGCAGATGTTCTTGCATCAAATCCTCTGGGCTTTGCACCGGCTGAAGTACTGCTTCTACTACCTCTCTAAGCAGCTCTCGTTGCCAGCTCAAGTTTCCATGGAGATCATGTGGTCTCCTGCTGCTAGAATCTCAGAGATCTGTGGCAAGAGCAGGCCGCTCCTCACCAGTTCAACTCACTCCTTCCCCAGGAGAAACTGAAGGCCAGGAAAGAGTACCAGTGTGTGATAGCCTACTGCAGGATCCCCAGCTTCCCCCCTTTACCCTGGCTCTGTGTCCTCCTTCTGTCCACCCTCAGTGACTTCCCTCCAAAGATCTGCTCAAAGTGTGCCAGTCCTCCCAATTTCTTGGTCTCTTGATGGCAGATGTTCCTCCTGGCGGCATCTAGTCAGACACCTTGAACCTCTAAATTTTCTTAAACTTTACAAATACTTTAAGTATCAATTATTGCACAGGAGGCTGAGGCATGAGAATTGCTTGAACCTGGGAGGTGGAAGTTGCAGTGAACTGACATCATGCTACTGTACTCTAGCTGGAGTGACATAGTGAGACTTCATCTCAAATACATACATGCATATCAATTACTGCAAAAATTTCAACATTATGAGTATGATCTATGTAAACTTTTCTAAATTTACTTTTTATATACCTGTATTAGACATGGATTATTCACTAAGAGAGCAGTGGGCTTCAAAATCATCAGGGTTCCCATTTATATCAGTCAAGTTTTCAAGACCAACCTACATTTTATTCAGAACTGTGATTGGTTACTTCTCTGTTACCATGATGGGCACAGAAAGCCTATCTTATAGTTTTCATGTCAATGACTCTTTAAAATAAATAAATAAAAAACACAAATAAATGGTTGCATAGTCCTTGTCTCTATATTATACTCAAAGATATCTATAATTTCTTAATCAAGTTATTAAAAAAACGAATATATGGCTACATTTTTTACTTAATATGTATAAATATATTCTGTCATATTAGATGTTAAGATGAAAACTAATTATTATTGTTGTTTAAGATTTTATGACTACAGGATCACAATTTCCAAAGTCGTTTAAATTAGTATACTTACTCATTTTGTTTTTGTTTTTCTTGGATTCAATCCTAGAACACTGGCATTCATTTTATTAGTTTATGATATGCTTCATAATAACAAAGAAACGACACCCTAATAGGAAATCAGAAACGCTTGAATTCTAGTTCTGTTGCTCAGTGGGAATTTAGGCAGGCTAAATGTCTTGATAAAACTGTTTCATCACCTGGAATATTAAGTTATATTTAAGTTTGATTTGACATGAGGTCTTATGTAAGAAAGGAATTTGTATACAACAAAAATGTCTTATACACATGTAAAATTTGTTTATTTAGTTAACATTTCTTCAGTCTGAGACATATGGATCATTTATTATGTCTGATCATTAATTCCCAGATTACTAATGACATTTTAGGTTACTTTCACAAGATTGTATAATCTGAATTAACTTTAAATCATGTTTCACAATGGGAAATCTGACGTATACCTAGAGTAAACTTTATTCCAGTTAAATGAATACGTATATTTTTAAAGGTTGTTTTCTAGTGTTTGCAAAATATGATCTTAGATTCTTTAACTGGATGCTACATTAATCATTCCTATTAAATCAGTTGTCTATTGGTATGCTTTGTGACTTGTTATCACACTAAAGAAAGTATGTCATATTTTATGATGATGAATATTTCAGTAATAAAGATTGGTTTTCTTTGTTACTCTCATTGAAAAGACGAACAGCTCTAGCTGCTTAGACCCTGGCAAGAATTAGAAAATTCTAGCAAAATTATCTATTTAAAAAACTTGCAGATAGAAATACAAATGTCCATATCTTGAAATGAGTAACATATATAGGACTATTTTCCTCTATCAATTCTGGGATATGTACTGTCTTAATGGCTCCCTAATCCTATAAATATTTTTCTTCTTCTACTTATTTATTCATTAATGAATCTTTTTTTTGTCCTGATAACATATTTTCTTTCAAATATTAGTGATTTTTATTTTTCCTACTATCTTCTTAATAGTAAAATAAAAAGTAGTACACTGATGATTATGTATATGAGGGTAAACTAGGCCATCTCAAAAGTGAGGTGGAATGAAGGTGAGATTTGATTAAGCATTGCATTCATGGCTAAGCCAGGCATTTTCCACATTTTTATGTGTTCTGACCTGGAGAAATATTTGCTTTTTATTTTTCCAAGCTTTTTTTAACCATTGCTTTTAATCATGGAATAAACCAGATTGTGGATTGTCTCATATTATTCACAGATTCCCCATCAAAAGAAAAATAATTCAATAAAGAGAAGGATAATTCTGATAGTATCATGCCAACTATCTATCAGGAGGACACTGGGTCACTGTTCTTAAGCAAAAAGAAAATATACATCATAATTTTTATTGACTTGACAAATGAAAGGCTACTCTATGGTAGGCAGTAATAGCATCAATTGAAATCCAGAAGTGTGCTCAGCATATAGTTGTAATCCACTCAATATAGTTTGAATGAATGAAGGCACACTAGAAGAAAAAGGAAAAAAAGAATGGCAAAGAATGAAAAGTTTGACAAGAGTGAACACAATACTAACTGATGCATTGGGGGTATTTGTGTTGTTGAAGAGTGTATAGTTTGATGTAGGAAACTAGCTTAGAAGTAAATAATTAAATACAAATTTATCAGATTTGAAAGTATTTTGTTGCCAGTTTACATGAATTCTTGCTTTGGGCTGTTTTATTTATTGAGATTTTAATTTGGTACACAGTTAATAGAAGGAATATTGAAAAATCTTATGCATTACTGTCTTCTTATCTTATTTTGACTGTGTCTCAAAATGTTTTTAGTTTTAGTTAGCAGAGTAATTTGGTTCACAAATTGTAAAATAGGAGTCTGAAAGTAATTTAGAGAGGAAAATAATAGGGAATATACTTTCTGTATGAAGAACAAATAGTATTTATGGCCAGCCTTTACATTTACTTAGAAGACAATTTACCACTACTTTTCCCTAGCATTCAGAAGATAGAATCAAATATGAATTTTATATACAGAATTTCTATTAAAAAAATGAATTTCTAGAAAGATAAATGTGATATCATGACTGGATATTTACATGCACTATATTTGATTTAAACTAAAGGCAACTAATAAATTGTGTTTAAAGTAAACTAAAATTCAAGAAAAATAACAGGTAAATATGTATATACATGTTGATATGCACTTTATATTATTTACCTTATTATATACTTAGGTATGGTAATATCATTTTTGCTGGTAAGATCGGCAGCCAAGTCATATAAAACTGTTTTGAATTAACACCTCTAGCCTCCATTAGACTATAACTCTATAAGGGTACTAATTGATCAAGGTGCCAGAAATAGTTTACCTTGAAGTTAATGAAGTCTATGATTCTAAAATGTTTATTTTATGGGCCCCTTCATAGGTCCAGGAACTGCCCTAGCAAGACTTTCAAATGGACATGTATCTTTAGGTTAGTAAGATACTATTAAAACTACAATCTCTTTCCACTACAGTTTCCTTTTTATCGTGCTTCCTGTCATGTTGGGTGGCATTGGAATGCCTGCAAATACATTTTTAGATTGAGCTAAGGAGAAGTTGAGTTGTGGATATGTTTAGCTAGAATTTATAGTCACTTAAATATATAGTCATTGCTAACTGTCCTGATTTAGAAATGCCTTTCAGAGATCTTCCTGCAAACCCACTGCGCTGACTCATGTAAAGTTATGACAGAATAGAGGAGACAAATAAGTCATTAGAAAGAATTGTGGCCACTTGGTACTGGAAGTAGATGGGAATGGTCAATTAAAGTGTACAATCCTGGAAACTGGTGTGTTAAAAACATTCTTCTAAACATAAGGATTAAGTTCTCAAAGACATCTGATCAACACTGAAGTTCTCTGGAAATAAATTTGATAGTGCAACATTGTATATGTATATGCATGTATATGTGCACTATACAGAGATGCTTTTATATAGGAATCAACATAAATGGAATTAATTAGAATTCCTTTATATTTAGGACAGAACTAAAAACCCTGAGTATGTCTGTATGTGAAGTATACAAGATTTATTCCTCTTAATATAGTGATTATTTCTTCGTGTACCTGGCACGATTTATCTTGACAAAGTCTGGTGGCTCCAAATGAAATACCATAAACAATTGCCACTGTGATAACAACAGGGGTCTAATTATGATATATCTGTAACATATGTATAAACACAACAATATGAAACATACAAATGTCATTACATGTTTGTGTAGCTGTATTAAATATTTTGACAATTTAAATATATATTTGAACTGCTTTTGTGTGGGCCTTAACTTTTAATTTATTTTGTATATATTTTCAAATTATTGATTATAAACAAATTTGCATAGATGGAACATAATTTTCTAACTTACAGTCAAAAATGAAAATTATGGGAATTTTTAGTCATCAAAACTTCATTTATACCACAATGAAAATTACCACTCTATATGATTTTGATCAAAGAGTATCCAACAAAGAAAAATCTAGAAAAGAAGTACTATGAATAGTACTCACACTAGGTTAATTTATAGAAATATACTGCTATTTTTTCTGATTTTTACTCTGTCACTTACTAGGTGTGACCTTAGGTAAATTAACTAACTGTTTTGTACTGTAGGGCATTTACAGCAAGAAGGTGGCAATAATATATGTTAAGAGATCACATAATAAAAATACTTTTACTGGAGTAAAAACACTGGACTTAAACTGACCATTTTATGAACTTAAGTCCTATTCAATCTCTCTGGTTCTTAGTTTCTTCATATATAGAATGCATATCAAAAGTCTACATGATTACAATTTTTTTTCAAGTTTACAAGCATTTGATGGGAGCACATCCAGCCTGAATATAGTGGTAAAAAGTAAGCATTTTTCTCTTTACTTCATAGCAACAAGAAAGATGAGAAACAAATTTAGGAACCAGCTAAATTGCAGCCCCCAAAGAGGGTTATGGCTGCCAAAAGCAGCAGAGATAGATCATGAGGCATACAGAAAAGAGGAGAGCAAAGACAGAAAAATTTTCTGCAAAAATAATTCATAGTGGAAGACCCATTATAACTTTAATTAAGGATGAGTGGCACACTATAATCTAAAAATCATAAATTCCTCATTTGTAGCAAAAAAAAAAAAAAAATGTGGTTGTGTCAATCTATGGCAAAGGCTTGTCTGGACCCATTGTCAAAGAGGCAAAGGAGACAGCCTATCGCGACGCTGCATATCCTCCATTTGACCCTTCCCCTCTTTCTCACCAACTTTGTTTCTTAGGAGGCTGATACTTTGGGTCTGCATCAACAGGACACCTGAACCTTCTATGATAAGTTTTGCCCAATGGCAGGAAACAGTAAGGCATCTGATAGAAGGAATGGGAAGAGGTTATAGTATTTGTTATCTCACCCTGCTCCCTAACAGATCGGGTGGCAATTTCAGTATGCTAAAGCTGCAGCTTCTGCAACGAAGTCCACATCTCCAAGGCTTTGTCTTTCTGCAGGCATAGAAGTGCTCTTGCTAGTCCTGGGTTGCCTCGGTTATTCTTGTCAATTCTTCTAAACTCTGCCCATACCCTTGTAAATATTTCATGCATGTCTATTTGAGTATTCCATCTTTGTTTTCTTATTCAATATTCAATGATTCTATATTTTATACAGAAGTAATTTTGGGCATAGATCCTAAAAATGCCACTTAGTAATTGGAATACTTATATATTTGAAAACTACTGGGTCTTTAAAAAATAAGAATGCGACACTTGAGTGGACCCAGATAAGTCTGAGAATCCCCAATTATCCCTGAATACTCCTTGTGGAGAAGAACGGTGCTTGTCTCACATCTAAGTTTTTCCTTGCATAAATGCATTCTAATGACTTTGACTAGAGCAGTTGTCTCACAAAGGGATGACAGTTCTCTGAAGTACCTACTCATTGTCTCCCAGCCACTATTAAAATTAACATTTCTCAAATCCCAGATAGAGAACTACCAACCTGGTCCAGAATAAGGTGTCTATATATTGAAAAGGTTGCAGAATCTTATCAAATTTTGCTGGCAGGAGATGGAGTTCCATGTGGAATAGTAGATGTTAGGGATATTAGACTAACAAAGAGGAAGTAAAGGCTTGCCTTAATGATATGGGATTTAATGCATTGGCTAAAAAGTTGTGAGTGACATTAATAGTCTCTATGCTGCATAATTGATATTTGACTCAATAATGAGGGACCAATTTGTGGTCATGCATTCTTTACTCAACCATACTCCACAGAAGGGCCTGGAATCCATATCCCTCATGTTAAGAAATGCTGAAGAAACTAAGAAATGCGTTGAGTAAGGGGAAAAGGAGAGAACACCAGTACTTCTGAGAATCTCTGGGTTTTCATTCTTTCTAATAAGACATGATTACGGAAGATGTTTCAGTGGAATTGGGATCCCTGGTTTCAGTGGAAATAATGAGCATTTACAACAGTAGAAACCAGTTGTTAGCACTTAACCTTCTGAGAAGCCCAGTAGAATAAATGGTGGATGAAATCACCATAGCCAGTCCACAGGGACAGATCAGTAATCAGAGTGATTAGACCAGCAGAGAATTGTGGAGGAAGCTAATTGATTACAGGGTCCTTGGGATTGGAACAGATGGGGAGCCTATGAAGGTACCATTTGGAATATATAATTAGAAAAATTCTTGGTCTGGTGGAAAGATTCCTAAGTAAACACGAATGCATGCATGCTCTGTCTCTCTCTCTCCCACACACGTGCGTGTGCATGTGCGCACGCACACACACATACACCCCCCCAATAAAGTAGGAATGGATAAATACTTTCTCAGTGTTTTTTTTTGTTTTTTTATTTCACACAAAAAGCCAGTGTAAATACTATCAATACATTATACATACACAGTAGGCCCTCCATGTCCACAGGTTTACTGCAGATAGATATGAAGGGTGACTGTAAGGGACTTGAGCATCTGCTAATTTTGATAACCACAGGATTCCTGAAATGAATCCCTTATGGGTACAAAGGGGTGACTCTATACATTGTACCAACATATTAAACAAGCATCAATGTAGTGTTTAATAGACTACCACAAATCTGCATATTTTAAACAACAAATATATTTTGCTCACAGTTTTTCAGGCTTAGGAATTTGGGAAGGGATTTGTTGGAGCTAGTTTCACTTGAGGTCCCTCATGCAACTGCAGTCAGTGGCCAGCAGGGCTTCAGTCATCTGAACGCTCCACTGGGTTAGACGCTCTAGAAAGACAGTGGCATAATTGATGCTGGATATCAGGTGGAGTTCATTTGGGCTATTGATGGGGGTCCTAATAGTGCTTCTCCAGCTTGGTATTCTCAGCATAGTGGGACATTTGATTATGACACCTGGCTTTCCCAAAAGTAAGCCAGCTGAAAGATACATGACCTTTTCTGAACTAACTTCAGAAAGTATTACAACTGAGCTACCAAACCCAGCCCAGGCTTAAGGGATATTTTTAATGGTTATGTACTGTAGGTAATGAAATGAAAGTCTCTCCTACCTATATTAAGTGAAAAGAGTGAAGTACAAATAACAGATGTAGAAGAATATCCCTTACATTTAAAGAGGGAACATATATGCATATATCTCAAAATGCAAAAATTATCTCCTGAACTGTACAGGAGAAGTTAATAACAATTGATGTCTGTGGGAAGTGGACTGGATGACAGAGACAAGTCTAGAAACATGATGGTACTCTGATACCTTTTATATGATTTGAATACTCTACCTTTTCCAAAAAAAATGAAAAGGTAAAATAAAAAAATTTTGTAAAGTGCAAATAAGTACACAAACAAAAGTATATTAGCCTGTGCTAGATGCAAAATCATGTTTGATATGCTGTGTTTCGAAAGAGCATTTTTTAAGCAAGGCATATTAAAAGTCACAGTATAGTATACATGGAGTGAAATGCACATCTATTAAGTGCGACAGCGTGATGAATATTAGCATATGTACACAACCATAGAACCGCTACTTAGATTAAGATATAGATCATTTGTCTCACCTCTGAAATTTATGCTCCTTCCCAGGCCATTGCTTTTCCCTTTTCCTATGCTGCTGAGGCACTCACGGTTTTAATTTATTTGACTTTATAGACTTTATCTATATAGAAAAACTATGATTTAGAAATTTGTACAAATGGACTCATACAGTATGACTTTGTATACTCAGCATAATATTCTTGAGATTAATCCACATTATGGCATATATCATTAGTTTGTTTCTTTCTATTGCTGAGTAGAATTACATTTGTGTAAACATTCTCTGTTTTTAAGCCATTCTCCTGTTTGTGGTTAGAAAAATTTTGAAGTTGTTAACATTATGAGTAAAGTTGTTAAAAATATTCTTATTCAATTGTATGTGTACCTATGTTTTCAATTCTTTTGGGAAAGTACAAAAAAAGTGGAATTGGTGTATTAGATGTATACGTTTATAACTCTATACGCAAATTCCAAATCATTTTCAAAAGAATTATATCATGCTTCTAATTACAAATAGTGTACAAAAATTCTGATGAAGAGTAATTTTGAAGTCATTATAATTTGAGAAAACTATTTGACCTTTTAACACCACATTCTCATTATTTGTGTAATAGAATTAATAATACATAAAGAATGCATGCACTTGAAGAATGAAGAATTTCACTAAACACGTTACTTTTCTCTGTTCTTTCTTTACTTCCACTGAAGTAAAAATAGTTCCCAAGTTAGATATGTCTTACTTATGTATTTCTCTAGGTGAAAATGACTAAGTGACTTAAACACAGATAAATATTTGAGTCATTAAGAGTCATGTGATGAGCTTGTTGAGTATATCGAGGTCACTGGGAATCACAGATCAGTTATAAGGCACAAAGGCAGGCTGAATAATCTCAGTCAAATTGTATACTGTCCACAATTTCCAATACAAAGTTTCAGAATATAACAATTTCAGATTTCATTGAAATAATTGAATGACATTTGGACCTGCATCTGAGTTTGTAATTAGAAAATTTTCAAAGCTGTTGAAAATAAGGATTGCATATACTTAGGGATAGAAGAAAAAGCCTTGGTTCTTACTTGACATAGAGGAGCTCTATTATAATATTACTTCTAAAACTTTACAGAAATTTTTTTTAAAGATCACACTTACTTGCATGCATTCATCAAAAATTAGGTTGCACTCAGTACACAAAATGAATACAAAGAGACATGACATTATTTATTTCCAACTCCCTCTGCATTTAGGAGTAGCATTTTAAATAATAGGTATAAAATTAATCAATCTGCTGCATGAGCTATTCGAGAAAAAACACTGCTAAAATTTTGGCTTTTAAAAACCAACCTTAAATAATTGATTTTGATAAGATTTCGGCTGCTATTAAAAGTTAATATGAAAATAAAAGAATTTTATTTTTTTTGCCTCCCAGCTGAACATGTACTTATAAAACAGAACCAAATCTAAGTCAGGAGAAAATTTTCTTAATTAATACATTGAATTTGGATTTGATGCTTATATCCTTCAAATTTTATAATACTAATTCTGAAATCAAAAGTTTTTACTTATTGTATGTTGTAATTTAGAAACAGATGTTTTCATGTCTTTATAATATTCCTATTTACTATTGAAAAAAGTTACAAACTCAGTTTTTGAAATGAGGGATATTGAAAGACAAGGTTGTAGGGACAGATCTCACTATACATCACATGCCTCCAGGAATCTCCCTTGTTTTGTAACATCCTTAACTACTGCTGACATTTTCTCTAGTTATTTAGAAAGCAAGACTTGTGGTGGGGTTTAGGAGGAAAGTATAATTGTTGAAATATTGTTGAAGCAGTAGACACAAAAACTATGCTAACATATGTTCTGGTGTATGATAATCGATTAATATGTATCTATTGGAAGAAGGAAGGAAGGAAAGAAGGAAGGAAGGAAGGAAAGAAGGAAGGAAATAAAGAAGGAAGGAAGGAAAGAAGGAAGGAAATAAGGAAGGAAGGTAGGAAGGAAGGAAGGTAGGAAGGAAATAAGGAAGGAAGGAAGGAAAGAAGGAAGGAAATAAGGAAAGAAGGAAGGTAGGAAAGAAATAGAGAAGGAAGGAAGGAAGGAAATAAGGAAGGGAGGAAAAAAGGAAATAATGAAGGAAGGAAATAAGGAAGGAAGGAAAAAAGGAAATAATGAAGGAAGGAAATAAGGAAGGAAGGAAAGAAAGAAGGAAGAAAGGAAAGAAGGAAGGAAGGAATTCAGAGAAGGGAGGAAAAGAGGAAGGGAAGAAAAAAGTCTTGTTATTGGATTAAAAATAGTTTTTCATTTCAACATGAAAAAATAAGTTTAAGTAAAGATTCAGGAAGTTTTTCCCTCCTTATAACTTATTGTTACCTTAAGAATCTTCTTCATTCAAAATAAATTTCTTGTGAATCAAGTTCTTTTAAAACACAGAACCAAAAATATTGGCACTATTTTTTTTATAAGCTTATAAAAGCCTTTCAAGGGTGACACAAAGGTAGAGACCAAAAAGAAGAGGATCAACAAACTGTGTCCATAAATTGCTAATCTTATGCTTAAAAAATCATAAAAACTTCAGAAATAATTAAAATTATACAAAATAAATGAAGTAAATTTCAGAAAAAGTAAATTAAAATTAACATTAAACATAGAAATTATACTTAAAGAATTACAAATTAAAATGATAATGAAGTATCATTTGTCTTACAGTTTTCAAGTGTAGTATTTTAGAGATTATCTATCTTATGCTATGGATAGAAATATAAATTAATACAGTCTTCCTGGAATGCAACTTGGCAATATTTAGCCCCATTTTAAATGTACTTGTTTTTTGATTCAAGGATGACACCCTTGTGCCAAAAGTATATTTTCACTATGGGATTACAGGTAATGGCAAAAAATTGAAAATAACCAAAATGTCTACTTATAAGGCTTAATTAAACAAATATGCCAAAAACAAAAAAAGGTATATTATGCTCATTGTATTGTATTTTTTTTACTTTTGAAATTTATTTATACATGAACTAAAAATTGTATAATGAAAAGAAAACTTCAGCATTAACCTAGTTGAACTATTTTGATCCTTTTCATAAAGGTAGTTGTGTACTGAAGGTGATATACAAACAATATGTTTCCATTAATTATCATACTTTAACAAGTGTTTCTTGAAATTTAATGACATGGATTGCATCGTCTCTCAAGAATATGCACTTTTGCACAACTTCTAGATATAGACAGATTTCTCATCTGTCCATAAATTCTGTACAGTTCTGCTCAGCTGATTTATTTTCCTTTATAATAATATTGAAAACATGCATATATTTAGATGATAATCAATGTCTAATGCAAACATATCACTTATATAATTAAAAAGAATAAAATATTCACACATTACATATGAATTTTCCCTTTATAATTTGAAGTATTCCATCCTATGAGACTATAATCACCACATCATCCAGTTGCATTACTAAGTATATATTAAAAGCAGTTTGTTTATAACATATAGGCATTTGAAACATGTGTATTTAATTAATTAAAATAAATACTGTGTGAAAATATTTGAATATGCAACTCTAATCTTTAATGCCTAGCCCATAATTATAAAAATATGACCTTATTATGTTCTGAATGGCTGTCTTTTGAGACAATTTTTTAAAAGTATGAACAAATATAATGCAATTTCATAAATGAAGTTTCTAAAACTTTAATGTATTAAAATTTAGATGCCGCAAGTTTGTGTAAAATTATATGTAGAAACTGGACATAGTTTAGATTAGAAGACATAATCAAGTTGGGAGACTGAGATAGGATTATCAATATATCAATATAGAGCAATTTAGATTTAGATTCGTATTCCCTTGTAATTTTTTTTTTTTTTTTTTAAGTCTCAATCACTGAGTTTGGGAAACAAACGTGTTGAAACTTGAATAATTTGAATAGTTCAGGCAAAAGCTTTCTTCTAATTCAGTTATCCGTATAAAAGAATTGCTTTTGTACTACTGGCTTGAAAAAATAAAATTGTTAAAAATATTCTTACTTAAACATTGACAACACCCTTACATTAGGTACCGCTAATATCTACATAATGGGATAAAGCTAGTTAGGTTGAAAATGGAAGACTACATAGAAGTAGCTTATTTTAATGATGCAATTTAACCTTATAAAATATTTAGATGTTTAATTTTCAAATACAGTAAGGAGTATGGCATAAAGATGATAGCAGCTAAATTCACTGACTATTGTTCACCAAAACTGCCGTGTTGATGTGTTTCATTGCCTCCTTGTTTATTTCCCGTTGAGACCACTTTGAATAATAAAAAAGTGTGTATGTTAGCCTACCTCATTTCTAACTAAGAAATAAGAAGAGAATCACAGAAAAACAAATTCTTTATTTTCTCTTTCTAAATTATCTTCCCTATGGTACTTGGATAAGACATATATATAGCTCTCTATACTTCTTAAAATGACCTTTAGAAATTTCATATGAATAATCATAGTTCCCTCGCAATATCTGATTTAGTTCCAGTAGAATGTTATTATTCAAACCAGCACTGCTGAGGAGTAACTAGAAATTAAGAATACATTAAGTTTCTGAAACAGTACATAATTCAGAAATCTATCCTATTAAATATAAACCTGGATAATAAATATATACATTAATTTAAGAAGACAGAAGTTCTTCAATTGGCATATTTTATCTATTATATTGTAGTGGCAAGCATTGTTTTAATTAGATAAAAGATTGCAAAGAATATGTTATCATATTTTATGCTGAGATTATTATTCTTTCTCAGAGAATTGGATATATTCAATTTCTAGCTACAGCACAATCACAGCATTCTTGTCCAATAGCCTTTTAAATGGCTTACATGTGTAGTGATGTTTATCTTCTCCTGTGGCACATGCAGTACTCTTTCCAAGTAAAATGTGCAAATGTAGATCAGTCAAAAAAATTTATTTAGCCAAAAAATAGTAACAGCAGCTTCATTTAGTAAGCAGGTATAAAATGATCATAATATTTTGTTTCCAGCTAAATTTGACAGTATTTTATCTTTTGGATGAAACTAATTCAGTAATTCAATATATTACTTTAATGTATACATTAAATCTTATTTTTAATTTACTTGTTGAAAATAGCTTCTTGAATGCTTCGACTGAGAAGAGGAATGTTAATATTGAACAGAATTCTTTCATTGACCCCTTAACTGTTAAGAGTGGTTCCAGGAATGATACATCAGTCTGTTGCAGACAGACCTCTCTTGTCGTGTAAACACAACCACAGGCTTTTCTGGATGTCAAGACCCAGCTTTAATAACTAGTGCTTATTTAATCGAGACAAATGAAGCTCTCTACAGGATTGGCAGCTTAAAGTCTGACAGCTCAGTCAGCTGGTATCTTTCAAATGGGAGTGAAATCGAACAGCTTAACACTGTGCAGAAAGCATTGAGGCCATAAATATACATCTTTAAATGGTACAATGTATCTACTTTACCCAATCTCATATGAGAAACAGATTTTACATGATTTAACCAGTTTTATTCTTTAAGAAAAATGTGATTAGCTAATGTGGTTTAATATTGGGAAAACTCCAGGCACGTATGTGACCAATAAATTGAATGTAGCTTGTAACTTGCCTTTTTCCTCTTTTAGCTAATATGTTTGGTGCAACTAAATAAGTAAATAAGGGAGAATGAAAGACCCCTTGTAGTCCTATTTTTACATTTCATTTCTATTTTATCTTTACATTGTGAACAATTGATGCCTTGTATTATGCTGTGTGTATTGGACATGATAATCCCGTGTTTTAAATTATGTTAGTGTGGTGATTTGCTTTTAACAACACAGCAACACAGCGGCTTTTGGACGTCCTTTAAAAACTGATTTCATTTAGGAGATGTATTTTCATCTCACCCAAAATGAATGTTTAGACGTGTGCATACTTTTAGTTACAACAACCATTTATTAAACCCCAAGCAGTATACTGTGCTTTTTATAAATACATATTTGTAAAATGATGCATATTTTTAATTTTTACAATGGCTCTTTGAAGTGTGTTATTTTCTCCTGTGCAAGTTAACTAATATACCAAAGGTCACAGAGCAAATAAGAGAATTCTACTTGACTTCAACATTCTTTTTCTTAATCATACATTTTTTTCTTCCTTGTGTAATAACTTCAATGAGAAGAAATATTATATACTCTTCAGTCAATTTTTAGAAATAGCCAGATTATTTCAATTTTATGGCATACATTCACATGATATTATCATGGAAAAAATAATCAATAGCCTTCAAAAAAGTGAGTTTAATATGTACTAAATGAATTTCCATGCATTGGAAATCAAATAGCTCATGTAGGACTGATATTAACTACTTGATGATATAATAGGGCTACTCAAAATATCTGCTGAAAAATTTTACAATATTATTCACGTTCATGTATACATATGTGTGTTATGCTTGTTTAACTTGTTAGTCTTTAATAATCAAAGTAATTAAAATAAGTGAAAATGTCAGAAGTTAGAAGACATAATAAGTAAGCCAGTAGATTCATATGGTTATGGTAAAATTATGGGAAGACCATTATGGATTGATCTAGGTGATACCGGATGTAAAGTTAGTTTAACCAGATTGCATAGATGATGATCAAAGTTACAAACCAAATGGTTGGCATAGTCATGGGGCTGCCAGCTATGGCTTATGATAGGGAGGGCTGAAACTGCACATGTCCAGAAGTGATTCCAAGTATTGAGGTGTGCAACAGGCTGGCACTGCACATGCAGGGCAGTAATTGAGATCAGAGGACTAGGTTCCTGGTATATGAAGTAGTAGTCAGGCACAAAGCCAGTGAACTTTAATTGTCCCAGAAAAAAAGTCCATTTTGAAATTCTCTGTTTTACAGAGGAAACGAGATGTCTAGAATCTCTATTTCTTTTTCATTAAAATTGTTGATTAGGTTTTAGCTAACTTAGTTATACTTTCACTAAAGAAATTTCTTTCTTTTATCTGTCTTGAAAAAGTTAACTCCATGCTTCAAAAGTTAGCTCCAAGTGTCTTACTCTTATTGCTCTTTGAAATGCACATTCTTTGAAGACTCAAACTGTTTCATTTTCTATTAGAAAGCACAGCCCTTCCTGCCTGAGCTGGCAAGAAGACAATAGCCCAGGAGGAACTAAAGTTGCATTTCCCTGTTACACTCTAGTCCCAAGTACCAGAATCCTCTGTGATTTAGGCCTGGTTGCACATCCAAAGTTGAGAACAGTATTTTTGAACACTTCACTTCATGGAGTATGATGGATGAATAAGGAATCCAATGTCTTCTGCAAGCATGCTTGTGTCATAGACTACACAGGCTCCATTTCCATAATGTCCCCATGTGAGGGAAATTGCTCCCCTGATTTGGGAAGGAAACATATTTTTTCTAGCATTCCTTTCTCCCGGCACCTTCTGTTGATTGATCTTTTGAAGTTCTATCTAGAATATTAAACTCCTATTAACTTACATTTGTTTTCCAGGGAAATTAATGCCTCACTTAATGATCTTTAATTAAATTTATACAGATTAGTTATTAAATTTTTATATCATCAGTAAGTCCAAACCGAAATAATTATTTCCAAACTGTCACCCTTTAAGTGTCTTCTATGACTTGGTCTCCTCTTCTGACACCAGCCCCTAGTTGTACCAGATCCTGTGGTCTCTGTGGGTCCTGTCTTCTTACTGGACCCTGTATTTTGCTCTGGGCTTAGATTATTTCCGAGGCATACAGCCCAAGTGGGTAAACAGTTTCATTTGACTAAATTGGCAAATAACACTATCAAAAGGCCGATTTCGAATAACTAGAACATGAATTGGCTAATATTTACATGTACGATTTACTGGCTTTTGATATTATGAATTTGGTGGGAATTCCTTTTTTCTTTTTTTATTTTTTGAGACATAGTTTTGCTCTTGTTGCCCAGCCTGGAGTGCGGTGGCGTGATCTCAGCTCACCTCAAACTCCGCCTCCCGGGTTCAAGTGATTCACCTGCCTCAGCCTCCTGAGTAGCTGGGATTACCCGCCACTACGTCTGACTAATTTTGTATTTACAGTAGAGACGGGTTTCTCCATGTTGGTCAGGCTGGTCTTCTATTCCTGACCTCAGGTGATCCACCTGCATCGGCCTCCCAAAGTGTTGGAATTACCGGTGTGAGCCATCACGACCGGCCGGTCTGAAGAAAAAAAAGATTTTAATCAGAATTTAACAAAATATGATGTTTCTCCCAATTTATAAGGAGGATGTACACTTTCTCATATAATACAAATATTTAATATAATAATTTTATCATAAATTTAACAAGCAATAAATCTTTCTAAAAAGTGTTGAAAAAGTAAATTTTGGGGTGAATGAAAAATAAAATTGTTGAAATGATAAATAACAGTAAATAACATTGTCATCATTGTAAGAGTAAATGATTATTTTTAAACATTTTAATATAAATCTAAATGCATTTCAGGTGATGAACTTCAGCTATATTACTAGTAATTTAACTAGATTTGGGGGCTGGATAATCTGTGAAGGCCAGCATAATAGTCTTTTTGGTACAGTATCAGTAATGCTGACTATCAAACTAACTATGTACTAGGCCCTCAATAAATATATTTTAGATAAATAAATCATCTAGAGGATATATGGTTAATTGCTCTTTTAATGCATTGTCCTCAAATATTAAATATTTCACATGAAATTCTAAAAGTGATTGGACATCAAACCCTTAAAGATTAACATATTTGAGAGATGATGCTATCCATTAGTACTATGACTCCATATAACTAAAGAACATTAGTAAAAGAATACCAACACATATTTTAAATAAACTTTTAATAAATGTTTTAATTTTTTTAACTTTGAGATTTACAGAAAAATTACAAAGAGTAAAATCGGTACATTTTCCCATTATTGAAATCTTATATTAGTATGATACATTTATCACAACTAATAAACCAATATTGATACATTTGTATTCACTGAAGTCCACCCTTCATTTAGATTTCCTTAGTTTCTGCTAATGTCGTTTTATCTTCCAGCATCCCATCAAAGATACAACATGGAATTCAATCATCAGGCCTCTCTAGGCTTTCCTTATTCTTTTTTTTAATAACCTGAAAGTTGTGAGGAATGCTGTTTATGCATTTTATAGAATGTCCCACAATTGGGATTTGTCTATTTTTTCTTTTTATGATTACACTGATGTTATGAATTTTGAGGAGGGTAAGTTATAGAGGAAAAGAACTATTTTAATTAACTCATATCAAGCATAGACACTATCCACATAAATTATCACTGTTTATGTTGACCTTGATCACCTCGCTAGAATATTGTTTGTAAGATTTCACTATTGTAAAGTTATTCTTTATTTTCTTCTCCCTTTCTATAATGTACTCTTTTAAAGAAAGTTACTACAGTTGGTTTTCAGTATTCATGGGTTCTGTATTTACAGATTCAGCCAACTGTAGATCAAACATATATTTTTAGAAAACAATGCACAATAAAAATAACAATACAAGAATTAAAAATAATACAATTAAAAATACAGTATAAATATTCACATAGCATGTATGTATTTACATTGCATTTGTATTGTAAGTCATCTAGAGGTGATTTAAAGTATATGAGAGAATGTGGATGTGTGTAGGCTATATGCAAATACTATGACATTTTATACAAGAAACTTGACTACCCACTGATTTTGGTGTTGTCTTCAAGTCAATCTCCCAGGATACTGAGGGATGACTATATGTGCAACCCACACTAAAGGAGTTGGAAGTTACGCCTCCTTTGTGAGTTATGTCTCCTCTTTGTTAGAGCAGAGTATGTACATACATATTTGTTTAGGACTCTGTTTCAATAGTGATTTGAAACCAAGGTCCAACTGCAACTTTGCATTACTTGCTTATTAGTTCCAGGAGATTTCTTGCCAATTCTTTGGTGTTTTTTATATAGACAACTATATTATTTGTGAACAAGACAGGTTTTCTTTCTTTTCATTGTGTGCACTTTTTATCTCTTTTGTGTGTTTGTGGTAAAGCCTTGCTAGGCCTTCCAATAAAATACTGAATAGAAGTAGTGAGAAAAATGACATCCTCCCAGTTTACGTGGAAAAGTGTCTGGTTTCTCACTGTTCTCAAGTTATTCTACACTCATACTGCAAAAATTTGTCAAAACTACCATGTAAAGTTTTATTTTTATTATTTTTTAAACCAGTTTATGAATCTAGTAGCATTTGCTCTAAGAAAATCTTGGTTCTCACTCTTTTGATTTGCCTGTCTCTCCAGATTTTGGGGTGGCAGATTGTACAGAAGCCTCAGTTCCACAACTCTGTAAATGTGCTCCAAATGTGTTGTAGCTTCAGGGGAGCAAGTGAGATGTTGTTGTGCAATAGGGGGAAATGTTTTCATTTTTATTATAAACGCTTTTGGATTATCAAACATAAAATAATGTATATCTGAACTTTAACTTGGGAAAGGCCTGAATTCAATTGTTGAGTTGTAGTACATTCTACTAAGTTTATGTTTCTTTGGCATCCATTTTAAATGTAAATTTGACTTTATCATATCAGAAACAGGGATTATTCACCCTTGGAACACTTCCAGATCTCCACCTCCTACCAATGTCACAGTAATTTGATTCAAATATCTGCCTTATGCAACTGTTTCCTGTCAACCGCTTCCCTATGGCACAGCTAGATACAACCTAGTTGACTTGCCCCCTACCCCCACCCCCATTGTATGGCTTGTGCAGATATGCCACGGTGACACCCTCTTACAGCATGCTTGCATGGAGCACCGACCTGCTTACTTTGAGCCTGCCAATAAGAAGTTAACATAGAAAACCTGCTTGGGTAACACTGTGGACCCCAATAAGGGCTTTTACACTCAGGTCACTTGCCCTTGCTCTCTCTTGCTCCCCACTGTGGTTGAATTTGTGTGTTCCAGATGGCTCCCTGCTTCCATTGGATCTGTGAGGCATGCCACCCTCTTCTTTCTTGGATCTGTAAGTAATAAAGCTTTTTCTATTATTTCATGTGTTTTGTTGTCCTGCTTTCTCTGTGTCTCACTAGACCACATAGGACCACTCTGGAATCTAACTTTCCTCCCCAGTAAGGGCTTTCTTAGAGTGTGACTATCTTGGTGAGAATAACTGCACACTATCAGACAAGAACCACTGGAGTGAGAGTATAAACAAGCTTCTTGTGAGAGGAACACCTGGCCACAGGTCAGGCAATTAGACATTAAGCCATCTGCCAGCATAAAGAAGTATCTTTGGAGGCGCGCACTATAAACATTCATGACCACCTCCACTGAAGTCCTGTAGAGGCAGGGCTAGAGTTCACAGTCACTCTCCAGAGTGACCTCAAGATCAATTTGGCAAGAAATCACAACACTAGGTAAAAGGGACATGGGAAAACATACATATTTCCTGGCAGCAAGAACCAAAAATATTACACTGTTTTATTAAATAACCAAAAAGTTGTTTCAATGTCAAATATTATATGTTATTTTCCTTCTATGAAAAATTTACACCAAGGCATGTTTTAGCCTTTTACCTTTTATATTTCCACTTTTATTATCAATAAATAAATTCAAATATATTTATAAAAATCAATTTTATTCTTCAGCTAAACAATCTATCCATTGTGGTGGAGGCATAGATTTTATTACAGATGCTTAAAAACATTCTGGAAGTAAAATCATGCTACATGAAAGATTAATGATTAGACCTCAGAAGTATATTTTTTAAGAGCACCTGTTACAAAGATTTATGCAGAAATAGAAGTGGTGATCCTCAATGTCTGCCACAACTCTTCGTAACAAGAATTTCCAGGAACTGTCTGTTCCCAATTATTCTAAATAGAACAATTGTAGCAAGTATACATTTATCCTTTTGTATTTTCAGGCATTTGGGGTTTATCTCTTCTCTACATTTGGAATTTCCAATTTGGCAAACCATTCTCGTTGCTCCTTGGAACTTAAAGTAATGTTCATTAAAAAAAAAAAATAGCTTGATTTTCTTATTTAGAAATCATGTTTTGAATGAAAAAGTATTAAATTGAGACGTTTAGTCTTTCCACTCAAAACCTTCTCTTTGTAAATAAAAGGTCCTCCTCTTTGTAACACAAAATGTAGCTCCAAGTTTATTTTTATTGTCATTCGTTCTTTTTTTTTTTTTCCTTATGAGCTTTCTTTTCAGCAAGTTTGAAAAGAGAATTGTGGCCTTTACTTCCAAACAGCATAAGCTCCCTGTAATGTTGACATCTGCATTCAGTTTCTTGCCAGGCATTCTAAGGTAACATTTGTAAAAAATTTTTCTGGAGATATGATGAACTAGTTAGATAGTACAGGATGGCTGGAGATCTCTGTCTTTCATGACATATCTTTGAAAATAATATCACTTAGTTTACTTATTATTTTTCATGATAGATTTTGTGGTGAATTGTCACCCTTAATATTCGTTTTTGTTGTTGAATGTCTCTAAATGAATCGGATAGTAAGAACCAGACAGTCTGACTCCAGAAAAGCAGAAAGCTTTTATAAAAGGATTGCAAGGATTTCTATTTAATGCATGAGGGCCAGATAAGAAAATATACTTAGCAAGAATAATAGCGTATAAGGTTAATAATATATTGCACTAGATATACATATTTCATACAAATAATTTTTATTTGTTAATATTAATTTGTATAGTTCAGAAAAAAATGCACATCTAATGCCTGATTTATAGATTAGCTAAAAAGAAAAAAATGAAAAGAGTATTTAATGAGGGTTATTTTGTCATACAATGTAGATGTTTTCAAATTCCCGGCTTTTAAAGATCAACCATGTGGATTAATATTATTCCTTTCAGATGTTAGTTGATGTTTTTCATTTGAATGAGAAGGGACTGAGAATCATTGTATTAACTAAGGTAGAAATATCAGAAAGTTTAGAAATCTGTTTCTAATTAATATGTATTGTGCTCGAGTCTTCATGTGTATTCTTTATAGCTTCATACACAACACTAATCATTGCCTCAAGTAACAGTTATTTCATGCTATTAATCTACCAGTACCATAAAGATTCTTAGAAAATGTTTCTTTTAAAAAGTTGCTGGATTCCTAGAGAAAATATACTTAATGATCTGGGAAAATACATAATAAACTCAAAGAAAAACAAATGCACTGTAAGGTTGAATCAGCATGATATTGTATCGTATGCATCATATCAGTATTTATGTGAGAGAGCTAAACTATTATATGTGGCAAAATTCCATTAATAATTATTACCTCTGTGTTTTGTTACAGAAAACAGCTTGAAAATTCACTAAAGCCCTGAATTGATACTCTTTGTAATATATTAGGATTATGAAAACTAATATAATATTTTGTAACATTCCGTATAAAGTAAATAGCCTAAGTATTTTCCTGTACCGTTGATCAACTGTCTCCACCTCCTTCCTGGATAAGTATATCAGCCAGTGTTTTCCAGAGAGGAAGAACCAATAGAATGTGTATATATGTAAAAAGAGATTTGTTTTTTAAAATTGGCTCACATGAGTACGGAGGTTGGCAAGTCTGAAATCTTCAGAGTAGGCCAGCAGGTTGGAGACCCAGGAAGGAACTGATGCTACAGTTCAAGTCTGATGGTCCTCAGGTTGGAGACCCAGAAAGGGCCAATATTCCAGTTGAAGTCCACAGGCAGGCTGCCACAGAATTCCTTATTGGTCAAGGAAGTTGGTCTTTTGTTCTACTCAGGCCCACAACTGATTGGATGAGGCCCATGCATATTATGGAGGGCAACTTGCTTTACACGAAGTCCATCAATTTAAATGTAAACTTCATCCAAAAACATGCTCACAGAAACATCTCCAATAATAGTTGATCAAATATCTGGACTCTATGGCCCAGCCAAGTTGACCTAAAAAAATTCCTTATAAGCACATTTACATATTTTCTTTGTGAGTAGTGAACAATGAGTAAAGTAACCAGTTTATTCACTAATCGCAAAAAAAAAGAGAGGAAATAGAAACAGATTTCTATTACGTCTTATTCTTTTTATTCCAATTTTCAGAACAGTTAATGCAACATAATATAGACCCAGCTTTTCACTCATTTTACACAAGATGGCTTGTTAAGTTCTTTTAAAAACATATTAGGATGAAAAAAGGGTTAGCTAAGCTTTACTTAGGTAATAAAGAGCAATTATTGTTTAAGTTTTAATGAAACCATTTACCTAAGTTGCTTTATCACACAAAATAAAATTCTAACTTCTCTTCCTATGTAAACTTTGTAGTTCCATGCTTGTTTAGTCTAGAAATGTTTATGCTAGAATTTTGTGAGATAATTTCTCAAACATTACTTTGGCAAGAAAGAAAAACAACTTGGGTATATATGCAGGGTCTGAATATTAATTCATTCTTACTGATTTGTAATAATATTACTCAGGGATGATGACAACTAAAGTGAAGTTGAAAATTTTAGTTGGATATACTTATGGAAAGCTGTAAATATCTAAGTCCCTCTAAACGTTTCCCTCTTCCTGCTTATATTGGACTGAGGGTTTATTAAAGACCTTGATATTTTAATCATTTAAATACTAAAAACAAATAGCTAAATGTATCATTTGCTGAAAGTGTGCTAAAAGCTCTATTAAACATTATCAATGACATTTAATAATCATAAAGACAATGTAGATCCTGATGTAAGATGGGGCAATCTGAATTACTAGTTCATTACTTAAATGGGGTATTTTTAAGGGATAATAAAATATCTTACTTGCATAGCTAGGAAAGAAGAGGGAAGGCATAGGAAAAGGAAGCCATCCTTCGATGGTAATACCTAGTGAAATAAATTTATGATGAATTGACAAATTGTGTGTTAGGTAAGTGTTGGAGCGATCCTCACCTTTTTGAACTATGGTTTAGTAACAGTAGAGGGCACAGAATGTTGGGAATGATGGTATTGAAATACACATTTATTGATTTTGCCCTGTAGCCATCCTGCATGCAGTTCCCTGAATCCATAAGTATAGGACAACATTCTCTTTTCACGTAATAGAGAAAACCAAAACTAAATGTCACTATATGGGATTTGAACCATAAACAAATTTGGTCCCAGCAGTTGTTTCACTTTTCCTGTCCAATAGATCATTAAGCAGTTGAACAATTTCCTGTTCAACTAAGTTAGAAAATAGATGATGAATTTTTTTTTTTATTTTGAGTTATTAGTCTAGTCACTAGAATGTCCTTTAAGTTACTAAATAACTGGCAACTCTAAAAAGTAATGAAGGGAATAGAGAATTTATTCCATCAAGCAATATATCAACTGTGTAGAAGCCCTACTTTACCAATCACAAGATGGGCAACCTTTGGGAATTTATATAATTTAACTAAACTTCAACTTTCTTTCTGTAAAATGTATTTTATAACACCTGATTTTAGAGTTGCTATTAAATTTAAATTAGATAAGTGTACAAAATGTTGCTTTGTATTTAGTCTTCAGACAATTAACAACATTTATTGAGACCCTTTGTTCCAGGAAATGGACATTCCTCAGTAAACAAAACAGTCAAAGTGCCTATTCTCATGGAGCCTTCCTTTTATTAAGGGAAGGGACAGATAAAAGTAATTCAATGTGTAATAAACCCACAGACAGAAAGCACAGCAGACAAAAATTAAGCAGGGTAATGAAAATGGGCACAACTGTCTTCAAAATGTTTTCGTGTGTTTGTGGGTAGTTGATTCTACTTTTATGTTGTGATAAGGCATCAAGACCCCAAGATGAGGAGAGTGAATCACATATTCAATAATCAACAGTGGGGCCGTGTGTCCAGCCTATATGCAGAGTAAAAGGACAGAGTAGATGGCGTCAGAGAGCTATCAAGCGATCAGAGTATGCCTATTGAGTAGAGAAAATACATGATTTGATACATATATATATATATATATATTTTTTTTTTTTTGAGGCGGAGTCTCGCTCTGTCGCCCAGGCTGCTGTGCAGTGGTGCTATCTCAGCTTACTGCAATCTCAGCCTCCTGGGTTCACGCCATTCTCCTCCCTCAGCTTCCCTAGTAGCTGGTACCACAGGTGCCTGGGATCACAGGCGCCTGCCGCCACGCCCAGCTAATTTTTTTGTATTTTTAATAGAGACGGGATTTCACCATGTTAGCCAGGATGGTCTCGATCTCCTGTCCTCGTGATCCACCCGCCTCAGCCTCCCAAAGTGCTGGCATTATAAGCGTGAGCCACAGCGCCTGGCCATGATTTGATACACATTTAAAAATAATCCCTCTGAAAGCTCTACTGATAATAGGTTGAAGGTAAAAGCGGGCAAGAATACTTTAAGTGTTGGCTCTTATTATTGTATCCCCATCACTATTTTTAAAAACTATATTTATCACACATTTCTTTTATGTAATGTGGATAAAGTTGAATGGCATCATATAAAATGCCATCACATGAAGAGTGAAGTTAATTTCATTTGTTAATTTAGCAGATTCTATTTGTTTATACTTTTACCTGTCATAAAACTTCTAGTTTTGGTGGTAGCTAAGCAAAAGGAGCCAAAACAGTGGTAGAAGTAACAACAATATTTTTGTGTAATATTTTATATTTTCCTGTCAATGTTTCCATTGATTTATTTCCTTCAGCAGATGAGCTAGATAAAAGGTCATATGACTCAACAAGTCATAGTTCTAATTTCACCCATTGTGAATCACCAAAAATGTGAATCGTACTTCCCTCTTGTTTTCTCTGCCATTAACTGTATCCTCACAAGGCAATTACTTTTTTATGTCTTCAGACCACTGGGAATTTACAAAAACATTAGTAATTTCATATGCAGCAACAATGACCCCTATGCAGACAAAATATATAGCCATCTATTTGTATTAGTATCAAAGTGTAAGATTTTACATCTAAAACATATAATTTAGGTCCACTGGCAATATTCACAAAAGGTATGCACAATTATTTGCATGCTTATTTAGCTAAGGATCAACAAATGCTCAATGATACTTCAGTATAGACCATCTTATATGTGGCTTTCTAAAAACCCTCTCCTGAGAGTTTGCACCACAAAATCAATATTCATGTCTGTCCTCATACTGGTTGATTTATGTTTTGATACAGATTGTACTCTATTATCTTAAATGCAGCCCATAAAGCAAGTAACCATTCATCAATGTACTAGTTAGTAGTGTTTGGAAAATTTACATTTAATTACTAACAAAAAGTTAGGCGAGAACAAAAAGAATGTGGTCTTTACCGTTATATTTATGTAACCAATTAATAAAATTAATAGATTTAAAGTCTATTTGACTTACTTCCAAATGAGTGAGTACATGGATGCTTACATTCTTTGATAAAATAGTAGAACGTATTTGACATCAAAGAAGGCAATATGGTTTCGATGTTCAAAAATGGTCCACTAATTTGATTTCTCTTGAGCTGCAATTTGTATACCATGATGTGTATATTGTTTTTGTGTCTTGCATGGATTTACATGGTACATGTGCTTGGATTCCTTCAATAATTTTAGGTAAATTTACACTGTGAAAGAAGTAAAAACAATTTTGGAAATGTATCATGAAACTAACTAATAAAGAAAATATACGAGGTTTTCTTTCTTGTATTTTTTCTTCCCTCCTTCGTTTCTTCCTTCTCTCTTATATTTGTAGAAAGGCATAATGTTTTGCATAAATTCTCTATAACAAATATAGGAACAAGAATATAAGAGGCAAAAGAACAATTATAGATGAAACCTTTGTATTTAGAGATATTTTAAGACCCAAATTTTTTATATGGCAAAACTGACATTATATATCAGGTGCAACAAACAAAAACACATGGGTTATCTTGTTGAAGGGCCAGCAATGGTAGCACTTCAGAACAACATGCTTTAAGGTTTGTGCATTATCTAACTGAATACTTCTCCCAGTGGTGAGAATTTGATTCCAAGAGTTAAGAAGGTAGTATTAGATTTATCTCTCTAAACAAAATTCCCTGTGATTTTCTTTTTATTCCTTGAGAATCCTGAAGATATGAGTATATTAGAATGTATTTCATATGGGAAAGTAAATGAAAATAACTCAGTCTGAATTAGTAGCTAAGGGCCTGCAACTCTGAAATGAGGTTTCTAGCCAGTCAGCTTTATATCTCCTTTCCTACAATTTACAGAGAAGGGAAATCAAACATTGAAAGACAAGTAGTTGAAAAAAAAACACAAGATCCTTTAATAGTTACTGGCTTAAGTATTACTACTTAAGTAAACAAATTAAAGGGCTCTCAGGAAGAAAATATAACAAGTAAAATAAATGGCAAAGAAAATAAATTTTTGAAAATGTCTGCTTTCTAAAGTAAATAGCTCTTTGTTGATACTCTCTTAAAAGTTAATTGACTTCCAGGTAAGTCTAGCCATTCATTTTATAAGTACAAATGATTTGAGTAAATGGAGATAAATAAAATCTATCACAAAGGTCTAATGCATCATCTAATTCCAATGAATTTTAAGTATTTAATATTCTTTAAAAATTAAAGTCCTTCCTGGAATAATGAAAATAATGAAATCACCAAATGCTTGAATATTTTATTACGTATCTCTAGCCAAGTCATGTTATTTAAGCTACACAAAGTTTCTTTTTCATCAGGACATTAATCTAAATAGCCTTGCCATTTAACGGCAACATAGAACTTCAATGAAAGCTCAAACCCTTTTCAATAGAGTATTTTTCTCTCTCCTAATATATATATTTCTATATATATATATATTTAGAAGAGAGAAATATATTTATTTCTCTCTTCTAAAATACAATTTTACTGAAAGAACAATAACAACAAAAAGGAGTGAGGAACCCATACATAAAAATAATGGAAGTAGGAATGCATATTGTCAACACCCTATCTTTAAGATGGCAACCTTTCAAAAAAGGCTGAGTTTTTTTAGTTTTTAGGAGAATTCATCCTATGAAGCCAACAAACCTTCATGCCACAGGGGAGAATAAGTGTAGCAGTGAGGGCTTCTCTTCTCAAATGATCCCCAGAAAATATGATAGTGGATGAAAAAGAGCTAAGAAAAGGAGACGGCAGGAGTCAAACTTAGAATAATTAATTGAACAAATTTGCAAAGTTTGGACCTAGGGTTCATTTTAAGCCTTCATCCTGTATCGCTCTATTCTCAGGTGTAAATCCCACATAGACCTCTGTAAATAATGTGGGATTGTGCCTTTGCACCTTCTTACTCTGTATGTTATCATGAGAGAGAAATAGACAAATGCTACTCTGAACCTTATCGATAAAAATGGGAAAACTCTATGGAATGAAAGAATACAGCAAAACGGTGATCATCTACAAGACAAGGAGAGAGGCCTCCGAAGAAACTAAGCCTGCCAACACCTTGCTCTGGGTCTTCTAGATCCCATAATCATGAGAAATTGTTTAAGCCAAAAAGTGAAAATAAAGAAAACCTATGGATGAGAGAAAGTTTAAAAATAAAAATTTGTATAGTACACACCCCCAGATTAAATCTTTCTCACTTTTTAATCCATGTGAGTCCAGACTTTCTAGCTACTTTGTTTGCAAACACTCTGACCGGAAGCTTTGCTTAAATATCCCTTGCCTACTTACTCATCCAGTCGGAGCCAGCTCAAACACAGCGTGAAAAGGTAGATGTGGAAACAGACATTCAGAACTAGATACAACTCTTATGCCTGCAACTTATGTTAATGATGCCACTGTTTTATTTAGCTCTATGTGACTAGTTTAAAATAATTCATCATATTTAAAAAGGGTAAAAAGAGAAATAATATGAGTTGAATATCCGACAAAGGGGAAGCAGGGATACCAGAAAGAAAAATATAATGGAGAATGGAGGCCAAATGTATTAAGAGATTTAAATATAATAACTTAGTATATTAAATGACACAGACTTCTGTATTTTTTTTTTAAGGTTACAGAAGGCTTCGGGAATACATCTATAAAAATGATATAGGCTTTGAATATAAATTTAAAAAAATGCTAAACAAATAATAACAATAGAAAAAACTTGGTACAAAATCTGGGGCTAAATCAAATTAGATGTCAAATATTGAACAAGAAAGATAAATTATATATTTCTTGTGTTGTCACAATAGCAAGATTATACATTATTTATGCAACAAACAATATTACATTACTACTTATTTAGAAAAAAAAAAGAAAGTAAATAAAGTAGTAGACTAAACCAGTATTATTGATGGAAATTTCTGGGTCAGCAAGGTATTCTGCAAGAAAAAACACAAACATAGTAAGAGCTTATATACTAAAAGCTGCAATAATACTAAGCTGGAAAAATATAATAATAATTCTTGCAATAGTCTAAGCATCTAAACACATCTCATCTTTGTCTGAAAGGCTGTGACAGGACTCCCACACAGAACCATGACATGGTATTCAAGGATGTGCCAGGCACAATTGGAATATAGACAAGTTAAATAGTGAAAGGCCATGTCAAAAATAACTCTAAATAAATCTAGGAAGTAATGCCAACCTTAGACCGAGCTCAAAAAAGTGCCGACCCTACCTGGACAATCATATGTAAAGGTGAAGTCTCTTTACAACCTCCAGTCGCTATTGCCCAGCCTCTATTCAGATTTGTTCTTAAGCCCCAGGATTCTTAGTTAAAAGTTAGTCAAATGTATATGCGCTCAATACAGGAGCATCCAGATTCATAAAGCAAGTTCTTAGAGATCTACAAAGAGACTTAAACTGCCACCCAATAATAGTGGGAGACTTTAACACTCCACTGTTAATATTAGACAGATCAATGAGACAGAAGGTTAACAAGGATATTCAGGATTTGAACTCAGCTCTGGACCAAGCAGAACTAATAGACATCTAGAGGACTCTCCACTCCTAATCAACAGAATATACATTCTTCTCAGCATCACATCGCACTTATTCTAAAATTGACCACATAATTGGAGGTAAAACACTCCTCAGCAAATGCAAAAGAATGAAAATCATAACAAATAGACTCTCAGATCACAGTGCAATCAAATTAGAATTTAGGATTAAGAAACTCGCTCAAAACCACACAACTACATGGAAACGGAAAAACCTGCTCCTGAATGACTACTGGGTAAATAAGGAAATTAAGGCAGAAATAAATAAGTTATTTGAAATCAATGAGGATAAAGACACAATGTACCAGAATCTCTGGGACACAGCTAAAGCAGTGCTTAGAGAATTTTTTTTTTCCTTTTTTTTTTGCCCAGGCTGGAGTGCAGTGTCACGATCTTGGCTCACTGCAAGCTCTGCCTCCAGGGTTCATGCCATTCTCCCCCCTCAGCCTCCCAAGTAACTGGGACTACAGTCACCTGCTACCACACCCAGCTAATTTTTTATTTTTTAGTAGAAATGGGGTTTCACCATGTTAGCCAGGATGATCTTGATCTCCTGACCTTGTGATTCACCTGCCTCGGCCTCCCAAACTGCTGGGATTACAGGCAACAGCCACCATGTCCAATCTTAGAGGGAAATATATAGCACTAAATGGCCACAGGAGAAAGGGGGAAAGATATAAAATGGACACCCAAACATCACAATTAAAAGAACTAGAGAAGCACAAACAAACAAATTCTAAAGCTAGCAGAAGACAAGAAATAACTAAGATCAGAGCAGAACTGAAGGAGACAGAGACACAGAAAACCCTTAAAAAAAATCATTAAATCCAGGAGCTGGATTTTTGAAAAGATCAACAAAACAGATAGACTGCTAGCAAGACTAATACAGAACACAAGAGAAAAGAACCAAACAGACATGATAAAAAATGATAAAGGGGGTATCACCACTGTTCTGACAGAAATACAAACTACCATCAGATAATACTATTAACACCTCTACACAAATAAACCAGAAAATCTAGAAGAAATGGATAAATTCCTGGACACATACATCCTCCCAAGATTAAACCAGAAAGAAGTCAAAACTCTGAATGGACCAACAACAAGTTCTGAAATTGAGGCAGTAATTAATAGCCTACCAATCAAAAAAAGTCCAGCACCAGACAAATTTACAGCCGAATTTTACCAGAGGTGCAAAAAGGAGCTGGTACCATTCCTTCTGAAACTATTCCAAACAATAGAAAAGGAGAGACTCCTCCCTAATTCATTTTATGAGGCCAGCATCATCCTGATACCAAAACCTGGGAGATAAACAACATAAAAAGAAAACTTCAGGCCAATACTCCTGATGAACAACGATGCAAAAATCCTTAATAAAATACTGGGAAACTGAATCAATCAGTACATCAAAAGCTTACCTGCAACGATCAAGTTGTCTCCATCATTGGGATGCAAGGATGGTTCAACATATGCAAATCAATAAACATAATCTATCACATAAACAGAACCAATGATAGAAATCACATGATCATCTCAATAGATGCCTAAAATGCTGTTGATAAAATTTAACACCCCTTCATGCTGAAAACTCTCAATAATCTGGGTATCAGTGGAACGTATCTCAAAATAATAAGAGCTGTTTATGACAAACCCACAGCCAATATAGTACTGAATGGGAAAAAACTGGAAGCATTCCCTTTGAAAACCGGCAAGAGACAGGAATGCCCTCTCTCACCACTCCCATTCAACATAGTATTGGAAGTTCTAGCTAGGGCAATCAGGCAAGAGAAGGAAAAAGGGTATTCAAATAGGAAGAGAGAAAGTCAAGTTGTCTCTATTTGCAGATGACGTGATTGTATATTTAGAAAACCCCATCGTCTCAGTCCAAAATCTCCTTCAGCTGATAAGAACTTCAGTAAAGTCTCAGGATACAAAATCAATGTGCAAAAATCACAAGCATTCCTATACACTGATAATAGACAAACAGAGAGCCAAATCATGAGTGAACTCCCATTCACAATTGCTTCAAAGAGAATAAAATACCTAGGAATACAACTTAAAAGATATATGAAGGGCCTCTTCAAGGAGAACTGCAAACCACTGCTCAAGGAAATGAGAGGACATGAACAAATGGAAAAACATTCCAGACAATGGATAGGAAGAATCAATATTGTGAAAATGGCCACACTGTTTAAAGTAATGTATAGATTCAATGCTATTCCCATCAAGCTACCACTGACTTTCTTCACAGAATTGGAAAAAACTACTTTAAATTTCATATGGAACCAAAAATGAGCCTGTGTAGCCAAGACAATCCTAAACAAAAAGAACAAAGCTAGAAGCATTATGCTACCTGACTTCAAACTATACTACAAGGCTACAGTAACCAAAACAGCATGGTACTGGTACCAAAACAGATGTATAGCCCAATGGAACAGAACAGAGGCCTCAGAAATAATGCCACACATCTACAAGTACCTGGTCTTTGACAAACCTGGTAAAAACAAGCAATGGGAAAAGGATTCCCTATTCAATAAATAGTGTTGGAAAAACTGACTAGTCATATGCAGAAAACTGAAACTGGTCCCCCTCCTTACACCTTATACAAAAATTAATGCAAAATGAATTAAAGACTTAAACATAAGACCCCAAACCATGAAAACCTTAAAGAAAACCTAGGTAATACCATTCAGGACACAGGCATGGGCAAAGACTTCATGACTAAAACACGAAAAGCAATGACAACAACAGAAAAAATTGACAAATGGTATCTAATTAAACTAAAGAGCTCCTGCATAGCAAAAGAAACTATCATCAGAGTGAACAGGCAGCCTGCTAAATGGGAGAAAATTTTTGTAATCTTTCCATCTGACAAAGGGTTAATATCCAGAATCTACAAGGAACTTAAACAAATTTACAAGAAAAAAACAACAACTCCATCAAAAAGTGGGCAAAGAATATGAACAGACACTTCTCAAAAGAAGACATTTATGCGGCCAACAAACATGAAAAAAAGCTCATCATCACTGATCATTACAGAAATGTGAATCAAAACTACAATGAAACACCATCTCATGCCAGTTAGAATGGCGATTATTTAAAAAGTCAGGAAACAACAGATGCTGAAGAGGATGTGGAGAAATAGGAAAGCTTTTACACTGGTGGTAGGAGTGTAAATTAGTACAACCCATTTGCAAGACAGTGTAGTGATTCCTCAAGGATGTAGAACCAGAAATGCCATTTGACCCAGCAGTCCCATTGCTGAGTATATACCCAAATGGTTATAAATCATTCTACTATAATAACACATGCACACGTATGTTTATTGCAGCACTATTCACAATAGCAAAGACTCGGAACCAACACAAATTCCCATCAGTGATAGACTGGATACAGAAAATGTGGAACATAAACACCATGTAATACTATGCATCCATAAAAATGGATGGGTTCATGTCCTTTGCAGGAACATGGATGAAGCTGGAAACCATCATTGTCAGCAAACTAACATAGGAACAGAAAAACAAATACTGCATATTCTCACTCATAATTGGAAGTTGAACAATGAGAACACATGGGCACAGAGAGGGTGACATCACACACTGGGGCCTGTTGTGGGGTGGGATAGCATTAGGAGAAATACTTAGTGTAGACGACAGGTTGATGGGCGTAGCAAACCACCATGGCAGGTGTATACCTACGTAACAAACCTACACATTCTACGCAAGTATCCCAGAACTTGAAGTATAATAATAAAAAGTTAGTCAAAAGCACTCCAAAGAACAATTCTGAAATGCAAGTTATTGGAAAATTTACAATAATATGGCTTTTTTGTTGTTGTTTTTGAGACAGTGCCTTGCTCTGTTGCCTGGGCAGAAGTGCAGTGGCATGATGATAACACATAGTAACTTAGAATTCCCAGGCTCAAGTAATTCTCCCACCTCAGCCTCCTGAGTAGCTGAGACTATAACCATATTCAACTAATTTTTTCTATTTTTGGTAGAGACAAGGTCTCATTAGCCCAACTGGTCTCGAACTCCTGAGCTCAAGCGATCAGCCTCCCAAAGTGCTAGAATTATATGCGTGATCCACCACACCTGGTCTAATGCGGCTCTCTGTGAACCCAGAATTCATAGAAAGTCTAAGCTACAGTTACACAGAGAATCCAAGTTTCAGAGTAATGTTTCTGTCACATCATTAATAAGCATATCTGCTCATACATTACTCCTGCTGTTCACTCAACTACCCACAACTTGATATTCAAATATCTCCTTTAGGAATATGCAGTGCCAAACAATTGGAGATACGTAAGGTTTTTTGTAAAACAAACACTCTTGCAGAAAGAAATATGAAAATCTTGTATATATCCTCTCTCAAGATGATTTCATCTGTATAACAACATAGTAGTTGTATTTGTTATAATTCCTAATAATATTTAGCCATTATTTTAGCACAGAAAAACTACTTTTACTTGCTGAGTACATGAGAATTACTGTGCTAGGTGTTGTTTATATATAATTTTATTTGGTTATTATAAAAACTTTTGAGAGGGATATTTTGAGAGAAAAAAATGTGAGTTGAAGATTCAGGTTTGAAAGGTTAAACAAGTTGCCGAATTCTTACATCTATAATGTGCCAGAGCCTGAATTTGAACATAGTTCAGTCTGATGTCAAATATATGCTCCTAACCACCTCATTATAATGCTTTCCAAACTCTTATGTCGTTGACTCTCTAGGAAAGGAGATTTAAATTAAACAAACTACTCTGCACCTTGCAGGCTTCAATTTAAGGGAATGTGTCAATACATGCTTACATGGCTCAGTGGGAGTACGGATGACAAAAGTTGAAGCAGATGGTGTAACTGTGCGATTAACTTTCTTCTGCTTTAACCTTCTTACTTTTTCCTTTTGCGCTAACCACATCATTTATTTGCCAAGTAAAAAAGCAACAGCTTTCAGAAGAAAAAAATTCAGCTCTTTAAAGGATCATCTGAGGAAAGAACATAAGAAAAAAAAAAAAAAAAAGCCTGGTGCATGTCGAGACTTTGCCTTCTTTCTTATTTATACTGTTTGCTTGTCTAATTTTCTCAATTAAAAAAATTAAATAAATATACATTTTAAATATAGCATTTTACTATTTATATGCTTTAGGAAATAGACCCTCAACATTTTAAATATCTATATATGTGCCAAACTAAAATCCAGGATAATATTTTACAGAGTTCCTCATTGCAGCAATTTTTGATGTGAAGACATTAAGGAGCAAGCGTTCTTTATATGAAGAGGCAGCGGGTTCTGTGTTTAGACATTTTTCTCTTTATTGTGAGGTATTTAGCATGCTTATTTCACTGAAAAGAAGCTATACTCAATTATTTCTAAATTAAGATTGAATCTTATTATTTGTGAACTTATCTATAATGAAATTCCTTTTGTAGTAAAATGGAATGGAATTCCATACATGTTTGGAGAATGGCAAGAAACCAATTAAAATTTCCTTTCAATGGAAAATTGAACTTGCACTTTCATGAAAATGTCTGTTGAAAATAAACCCGCTAATAGAATAATACTTTAGTTTCATGACAAGTTTTGATCATTTTTGACTGGATGGAATTAGGCTAACTTAGAATGTTATAGTAATGTAGATTAATTTGAATTGAAACCGCTAAAATAAAACTTGCCAGCAAACTTTTTTTTTTAGAAAAGGACTGAAAGTAATATTTATCATTAATCAAATGATTTTGTCTTATATTAGTTTTCATAGTAATACCAATAAAGCTAAGCCTCTATGGTTGTAACAATGAATAATCTTAGTCCCTCAATTCTGGTATCCATATCACAGGGAATGTAATGCATCTCAAATACACCTCTGCTATGTGACCTAGTAATTCTTACTATTTCCAAAAACAATGTGAGATAAAAAAATTTCCTTTTCTGAATGGAAATACCTAATGTGCACTTGTGAAATCTTTTGTTAACGCCCTTGTTTTTCCCAGGCGCATTTTGCAAGATATGTACTCATCCTCTAAACCTCTTAACTCCTTCTCTAAATAGAATGATGTGGAAAAGTTAAAGGAAAATTAAGCTTGACAGTGCTCAGTAACATGATGAACGAGATTTTTAAAACATTTAATGTATCCCTTTTGTATTTGTCAGAATGTCAAATTTAAAATTAGAATATATATTCTTGTTTTTTTTTTTTATACTTTAAGTTCTAGGGTACATGTGCATAATGTGCAGGTTTGTTACATATGTATACTTGTGCCATGTTGGTGTGCTGCACCCATCAACTCGTCAGCACCCATCAATTCATCATTTATATCAGGTATAACTCCCCATATATTCTATGACAAACAACAGCAAATTAAGAGAACGTAAGTGCATAGTTTTAAGTATATAATAAAAAAGAATAGGCTAATTTTTTTTTTCTGAGTTGACTTTGTCATACTGCAGTCATGAAACACATAAGGCTGTTTTTGTCAATGTCTGATGCCATATACAACAGTGGTCCCATAAGATTATAATGGAACTGAAAAATTCCTATCAACTATTGATGTGACAGTCATGATAGCATTATAGCACAACACATAACTCAAGTGTTTGTGGTGATGTCAGTATAAACAAAACCACTGCGCTGCCAGTCAAACAAAAGCATAGCATGTATAATTATGTACAGTACATAATATTAGATAATGATAACAAATGAGTATATTACTAGGCTATGTATTTATTATACTTTTTAATAATTCTTTTAGAGTATATTTCTACATGTTAAAAATAAGTTAATTGGAAGTTAGCCTTAGACAAGTCCTTTAGAAGGTGAAAAAGGGCATTTCTATCATAAGAAATGACAGCTCCATGCATTATTACCCCTGAAAACCTGGCAGTGTGATAAGATGTGGAGGTGGAAGATAGTGATATTGATAATTCGGATCCTGTGTAGGCCTAGGCTAATGTGCATGGTTGTGTCTTAGTTTTCAACAAAAAGTTTAAAAAGTAAAGTATAAGCTAGAAAGTTTTAAAAACAGAAAAAATGCTGATGGAATAAGCATATAAAAAGAAAACATTTTTGTATAACGGTATAATGTCTTTGTGTTTTGAGCTAAGTGTTTGTAAAAACGAGTCCGAAAGTTTAAAAAAGGAAAAAGTTTATAAAGCAAAAATGTTACAGTAAGCTCAAGTTAACTTATTATTGAGCAAAACATATTCTTATAAATGTAGTGTAGCCTAAGTGTAGAGTGTTTGTAAAGTCTACAGTGGTGTACAGTAATGTCCTAGGCCTTCGTGTTCACTCATCACCCACTCACTCACCCACCAAATGCAACTTCCAGTACTGCAAGCTCCAGTCCTAATAAGTGCTATATACAGGTATACCATTTGTACATTTTACATCATATTTTTACTGTACATTTTCTATATTTAGATAATCAACTACTTATCATTGTGTTACAGTTCCCCACAGTATTCAGTGCAGTAGCATGTTGTGTGTGTTTGTAGCACAGAAGCAATAAGCTATACCAAATAGCCTAGGTCCGTAGTAGGCTATACCACCTAGGTTTATGTGAGTACACTCTATGATTGCACAATAACGAAATCATCTAATGATGCATTTCTCATAATGTATCCCCTCCATTAACCAATACATAACAGTATTTTAAAAATTATATAGCAAACTACTATGAACTATTGTAGGAAAATAATAATAAACTACTCTATCACTAAATTAATGTTGAAAAACTAAACATCTATAAGAGAAGTAAGCAGAACTACAACTAAAACCTCCTCAAGAATTAGCACCTAATAAATATTTGTTGGACTAATTGTCATTATTTTCAGCATAATTCAGGAATTTTGTGTCATAACATGTCATTCTGTAATCGGTTATATGTTATAGAAATTACATACGTATACATATACATATACCAAGTATAATTTTAAAAAGGTAAACAAGTTTATACATTTTAATGCCCAGATTATTAAAATTTAATTTGACGTATTACACTATAGTTATATTTATAACTACTAAAAGTAGAAGCTACACTGCAAGGCTATAGGAACCAAAAAAGACACATAGATCAATGGAAGAGAATAGAGAGCCCAGAAATCACACTGCACACCTAAAACCACCCTATCTTTGACAAAGTCAACAGAAACAGACAAAGGGGAAAACAATCATTTTTCAATAAATAATGCTGGGACAACTTGCTAGCCATATACAGAAGATAGAAACAACCCTTTCCTTACATCACATACGAAAATCAACTCAAGATGGACTAAATGTGTAACGTAAAACCCAAAACCATAAAAACCCTGGAAGATAACCTGGGAAATGTCATTCTGGACGTGACCTTGACAAAAATTTCATGATAAAGATGTCAAAAGCAACTGCAACAAAAACAAAAATTGACAAATAGGACCTAATCAATCTAAAGAGTTTCTACACAGCAAAAGAAACTATGAAAAGACAACCTAGAGACTGGGAGAAAATATTCACAAACTATGCATCCAACAAAGGTCTAATGTCCAGAATATGTAAGGAACTTAAACATATTTGCAAGCAAAAAGCAACCTCATTAAAAAGTGGAGAAAGAACATGAACAGACACTTTTTAAAAGGAGACATATACATGGCCAACAAACATATGAAGAAAATGCTCAACATCACTTATCATTAGATAAGTTCAAATCAAACCCACAATGAGATACCATCTCACGTCAGTCAGAATGGTTATTAGTATTAATAAAAAGTCAGAAAATAAGCAAGACTGGCGAGGTTGTGGAGAAAAGGGAAGGCTTATACACTGCTGATGGGAATGGAAATTATTTCAGCCATTGCAGAAAGCATTTTGGCAATTTATCAATGAACAGAAAACAGAGTTACTATTTGACCCAGCAATCCCATTTTTGAGTATATACTCAAAGGAATATAAATCATTCTACCATAAAGACATATGCACATGTATGTTCATCACAACACTGTTCACAATAGCAAAGACATGGAATCAACCTAAATGCCCATCAACAGTAGACCGGATCAGGAAAATGTGGCAAATATACACCATGGAATACGATGCAGCCATAAAAAGAATAAAATCATGTCCTTTGCAGCAACATAGGTGAAGCTGGAGACCAGTGTCCTAGGCAAACTAACATAGGAAGAAAAAACCAATTACGACATGTTCTCACTTGTAAGTGGAAGCTAAACTTTTAGTACCTATGGACCCAAAAAAGGAAACAACAGACACCGAGGCCTGCTTGAGGGTGGACGGTGGGAGGAGGGTGAGGATCAAAAAACTCCCTATCAGGTGCTATACTTATTACCTGAATGGTAAAATAAACTGAACAACAAAGCCCCATGACACAAAACTTACCTACATAACAAACCTGCACATGTACCCCTGAACCTAAAATAAATGCTAAAATAAATTTAGTTGTTTTTCAAGATTGTAGATATATTTATTTGTATTTATTTGCAGCTGGTGTGTTAAAAATGAAAACATAAAATAAAGGTAACTCTCTAACATACAATTTAGCCTTTCAGTGAAATCAATCTGAATAAAGGTTAAAAATCCTTAATGTATTTTGTGGTAAGAAAGCACAATGGATCAGAATAAATTCTGGTTCAGAAACCTTGTCTTACTTTCTGGTTAACCTTTGCCTCTAAATTATTTTGTGAGAGTAGGTAACTTGCTTATCCTCTTTAAGCTTTATGCTGTTCATTTGTAAAATGAAAGGGCCTGGAATAGGGGCCATATTATGTCTTTCTTATGTTTTAAAGTTATTGTAAAATAACAGTGATAATAACAACAATAATAATAGTTATAATTTCTGGAGCACTTATTCTGTCAGACACTAAGAATTTGAATGTAGGCAGTAATTTAAGGCTCACATTATCTCTAGGAAATGAGTAATATTATGTCTCTATCACAGATCTGGAAACTGAGTAATAATGAGGCCCAAGGTTACATATTTATTAACTACTGAACCAAAAAATAGTAGTTGATAAAAGCCAAAATTTGAAAAATTCTTTCTAATTTTATCAATCCTTATAAATCTAACACCTAAAAAAGCATGAATATATTCACATTCACAACAAGTGTATATATTTTTCTCAAATACATGTGCACCTATAAGTCATACATATACTAAAATTTAATGAGATTTTTGAGCCTGTCAGCAATGAATAATTTCATAACATCCAAAATAAGATTTATATTTTTGAGTGCTATATTTTACTTGTTATTTCTAGTAGCAGATAGAACTTCAAAAACATTGGCTAATGATCATAAACAAAGCCATGGTATTGTCCTTACCTTCAATTACTCATGTGATTTTTTTAAAAAGTCCTGACCTTTGAACTAAGCTATGAAAAATTTTAAGTATTTTTAAGTAAACAAGTAAGACCTTATCAGTGACTTCCTGTCTCATATAAGAAAGCACCATGAATTTCAGACTCCTAGAGTAATATTTAATTTTATAGAAAAGTGAATGGTAATTTAGTAAAAAATTTATTATTGACCCATATATGCTAATAGTCTCTTTATCAAAAAAACCTCTGAGCTTTGCCAGAATGTCCAGTTTCCAACCATATTTTAGAATGTTTTTAGTAGGGTAGGACTTTTATCAGAAATTTACACAATTATTTTAATATCTATAAGGAGTAATAAGAATAGTCCACAAAACTCTTTAAAAATAGCAATTAAAAAGCCATATGCAAACCAAAGCAAACTGACAAAAATCCAATCAAAGAAGATTTCAAAATCACATGTTCACATTCTTTAGACTGAAAGTTATAAAGACTTCAATTGATGAAAGATTTACTTGTATTCTCTGTATTATCAAAATGATATTAAGAATATACTCACCTTTCTTTTTGTTATTATACTTTAAGTTCTAGGGTACATGTGCAGAACGTGCAGGTTTGTTACATATGTATACATGTGCTAGGTTGGTGTGCTGCACCCATTAACTCGTCATTACATTAGGTATTTCTCTTAATGCTATCTATCCCTCCCCACTTCCCTCACCCCATGACAGGCCCTGGTGTGTGATGTTCCCCACCCTGTGTCCTTATTGCTCAATTCCCACCTATGAGTGAGAACATGCAGTGTTTGATTTTCTGTCCTTGCGATAGTTTGCTCAGAATGATGGTTTCCAGCTTCATCCATGTGCTTACAAAGGACACGAACTCATTCATTTTTACGGCTGCATAGTATTCCATGGTTTACCTTTCTTAGAAAGGTTAAAAGACTATTTTCCCAACAACTAACATTATTTTTTTAATTCTACACTTTAAAACATTAACATTTATTTAATTGGTCTTATGCATTTGAAATTCTAAGGAAAATTTTCAATGAGCAATTTACATTTATAATTCGTATTTAGAATAATTCAATATATTAAATTAATATTAAATCTTGATATAGGTCTATGTATAGATAAGCAAGCTCTTTGAAGATAGGGATTTGCTTTTTATCTTTGCTGTATTCTCATAGGCTATAAATCCCTGTTCAATAATAAATGAATGAATCTCATCCCTAACTGTACTAAACACATTTTTTTTTCTGCTAATTAAATTGTTCTATTCCAAAATAAAATGAACAAACATGTGTAAATAGACATATCTATTTGTACTTATACTATATCAATATCCATACTTATTTTCTGCATCTGTTCCTGTTTCTATACCTACTGATTCTTCAATAGGACACAATTTGTTTTGATGACTTTTGTATCCTCAATGGCAATAAATATCTATTAAAAATAAATGCATTAATCCAGAGGACATCACTTGATTCCTTATCTGTATTAAAGATTATACTTCCTAGTCAAACTTTTTCAGTCCTCCGGAAAATAATCTAAGAGAACCCAAAGACCTACTTATCTTTGTTCTATGATTTGCCATGATAAATTTAATAACCCATTGTTTTGCTGGCAACTTATTTTCTTTTCTTAAAATTTACAAACTTTTTAAGGGAGTGCCATTAGTGTAAAGTTTCTTTCCTCTTTTATCTGCTTCACTTGCCTATGCTGTATCTTTGGTGGAATGATTTTGTGATTTGAGATTTTTAAAAAGAGAAAATTTAGTGTGTAGTCTCTTCCTTTCTTCTCTTTTGGTAGCTCACAACTCTCCCTTTCCTTGCTACCCCTTCATGTCTTAAAATTTTCAGCCATATACATTGCTGCTGTAGCAGAGATATCTGTTCTAATGTAACACTGGCTCTGAGAAGGTGAGAAATATGTCTCACCTTCTGGGATGCAGTTTTTGGAAACCTAATTTCCTGTGATATAAGCCATCTTCTACAGGATCAGCTTGTTCTCCAACAAATGTACTCTTTTGTTTCTGCTATGTCGTATAGTTTCATCTAATTTCTCAATTAGTTTGGCACTTGGACAAGAGATAAAAACAATAATAAAGGTGACAATAATTTTTGCTGAGATACATGTGACAATCACTCTTCTAAGCACAGTGGATAAATACACATCCATATACATGTGTGTGTGTGTGTGTGTGTGTGTGTATTTAAATGGCTTACCCATCACTGTTATTAGTAGGTCCTATTACTTGTTTTAAGGCTTTGCAGCTAGTCCATAACAAAGATGCTTCCAATCCAAGCAGTCTTCTCCAAACTTCACTCATATCATATATTAGAACCTTTTTAAAATCTTCAATTCATAGATATTAAAAGCAGTGACAAAAATTACAATTTTGCACCAAGTTAATAATATCAATGGCAAAAAAAGAAAAACTTTCACTGTGAAACAACTCAACTTTGATCTCATTTATTGCACAAAACTTAAAGCAATGTCTGAATTCAATAAAACTGACTTAATTTTTTGTATTTGTCAAAAATTTTACATATGCTTTCTATTTTTGTTGAATATCTGATTTTTGACGTATATCAAATTCTTAAGAAATATAATTGATGAATATATATGTGTACAAATAATTATACTTTCAATAAATATTTTCCTGAATTTATTTTCCATGATTTCATAGTGCCTACTAATAACAAGATTTCTTTAAGTGTTTAATTAATTACAGGAAATAAAGAATTTAATTAATGAATGCATTGATAAGAAATCGAGTCTAAATGAATGGGTTAAATTACCAGTGTCTTAAGAAGAACAACTAAGGCTGGGAGAAGTGGGTGAAGTGGCTCACGCCTGTAATCCCAGCACTTTGGAAGGCTGAGGTGGGCAGATCTCCTGAGGTCAGAAGTTCTAGACCAACTTGACCAACATGGAGAAACCCCGTCTGTACTAGAAAAATACAATATTGCTGGGTGTGGTGGCTCATACCTGTAGTCCCAGCTACTCGCTTGAACCCGGGAGGCGGAGGTTGCGGTGAGCCAAGATCCCACCATTGCACTCCAGCCTGAGCTGTGAGAGCAAAACTCCATCTTAAAAAAATAAATAAAATTAAAAAAAAAGAACAACTAAAGTAAATGGATTTTTAAAGTTTTACACATTATGTATATACTGATACATATTAATGGGGAAAACATGCATTCTACAAAATAAAATTGGACAGGAACAAAGCAAAATCAAGAATAATTCTAATGGTAATAATAAATAGAGAAACTAAAATTATAGGTTTCATATAGTCACTACAGATGGGTTTTATGGAAATGGTATACAGAGAAGAATTAATTAAAATCATTTACTGGCTATAAATTGTAAAGTTAATTTACAAAATAATATTTAAATCTGCAGCATGCAGAATATTTGCATCTTGGAAATGGTAAACAAATAGTAACCAGAGCTGAAAAATTTTGAATTAATATTTATAATTTGCTTTTAGTTCTATAGATTTTAAGACTTCATTCAAATTCTTTCCATTCTCAATTCGTTCCATCAAGTTTTTTTTTAATATCCATAAACCTTCATTATTTATAAGGTCTTTAATTTATTTTTATCCCGAAAAGGTGGAGATTGTCATACTGTAATGCTTAATCGAGAGAGTGACAGCTCCTAGAACCTTCTGCATGATGACACAGAAGCCTGCCCTCAAAGTGCCACATAATATAAAGACAATGTTCTATCTGACCTGTCAGTGCTTATATGATCATAGACAGGCTCACATTGACTGTTCTTTATACCTTGTTGATATTTCATAATATCTAAATTTTGCATTCTAGATATTTTATATTAATTTATACGGTAAATATAAGTTATAAAATTAGATGTTTTAGATTTTCAATACGCATATATGCAAGAATAAAATAAGATAGTAAAAAGAGCCAAATATAACTTCAGATTCTCCTGTGCCATTTTGGGGACATGTGACGTTACTTTTGAACTGCAATAAATTTGCCAAAAAAGATACACCTAGTACACATGTTTCAGTCCAGACAACATTTCCAGTTTTATTATCATTTCTCATCCTACAATAGCATAGTCAGTGGAACATTAAATATAAAATGTGGGAGAAAGGCATTTTTGCAGTTGTGTTTGCAACTTTCTGGCTACAGGTTTTATTCCATAAAACACTCCTGTAAATATAGAAAGCAGTTATTATGAAATTTCAAATGTGCACACTTTTCCTATTCTTTTGTGTCTGGATTTTATAACCTTTCATAAATAACCAACTAAAACTTCATACAGACAGCAGGATGAAAAATATATTTACAGCTGTAACTTAAGTTAAAATTTATATTCTAAGTAAATCTCTCCTAAAAAGACAGTGCCTTGATCTTATTGAATTATATGCATTTAGATGTAGACTTTGAGTAGCAGCCAAGGCTGTGTGGAAAATTTTTCCACTAATACACAAACAAGAGACTGTAAGCTCAGTAAACTACAGTATTTTTTTAATGTAAGGTGAGGTCTTAATAGATACATTTCAAGATATTGACTTTCTGATTATAATGCTTTTAGTTCAAAGTGTTAACATGATGGAGTCAAAGGAAGAGGAAGGTAAAAATAGAATCCCCGCAAACCAAAACACCTAAGTTCTATAGATCGAGAGCTTCTATTTAATTTGGTTGTTTTATTTTTGCTTCTGAATGATGCAAATCATTCTCCAAATGAGAATGTTCTCTTTTGATTGTTTCTTTTTGTTTTTGTTTTGTATCAGTACGGTGTATTTTAATCCAACTGTTCATGTGTTCCAGTGGGACAAGAAATAACCTACAATTAGATGCAGTTGCTTAGAGAAAAGAATACCCTCCTTCTTCCTAATGGCTTGAGGTAACAAAAAAGAAGAAAAAAAAAAAAAAAAAAGCAGACAGAGAAAGAGAGAGACAGATGTGAAACCTAAATATACTGTCTGCTTAGTGAAGCACGAGATCTTGCCGTGGGCATGAAACAAAGGTCTGCTTCTTACAAAGGATGTGATTACCTTTTTGGAAAACGGATCTTATTAATTGGTTTTATAAGGAGAAAAGTAAACAATAGTCCTGGGAAAGCATAGTGAGAACAAGAGCAAGTGAGAGAGAGAGAAAAGAGGAAGAAAAGAAGTAAAAGGAGTAAAAATTAAGAAAGTGGGAAGGAGGAAAGGGAAGAAAAGACGATAAAGAAAGACACACTAGCATGTATTCTATTGGGCCAAAATATTTTAACCCCTTAATTTAAAAATAATCAACACTGCTCTCATATCACCTAAACAGAGAAAGAAATTTCATATTATGCAATGTTTTATAGAGAGAATAAAATTATTACATTCAAATTACTGTGTATTGTAATAAAATCTTCCAGTTGTTTGTATTTCAGTTTTTATGCATTTATACACAAGCAGTAGATGAATATGACATATTCACAGTTACAGACACCAGGTAGAAACATTAAACACAATTTTATAAATATGATAAGATTTGATTCTGTGTCCCCACCGAATCTCTTCTCAATTGTAATCCTCCTGTGTCAAGAGAGGAACCTGGTGGGAGGTGATTGGATCATGGGGACAGTTTTCCCCATGTTGTTTTTGTGATAGTGAATGAGTTCTCATGAGAACTGGTGGTTTAAAAGTGTAGCACTTCTTCTCTCTCTCTCTCTCTCTCTCTCTCTCTTTCTCTCTCTCTGTCTCTCTCTCTCTTTCCCCGTCTCTCTCTCTCTCCCCTCCCGCTGCAATATGACATATACCTTGCTTCCCCCTCACCTTCTACCAGGATTCTAAGTTTCCTGAAACCTCTCCAGTCATGCAGAACTGTGAGTCAATTATACCTCTTTTCTTTATAATTTAGCCAGTCTCAGGTGGTTCTTTACAGCAGTGTGTAAACGGACAAACACACCCAAGTAGATAACATTACATACTCTCAAAACATCAGCTTTTAAAAAAATCGACATAAACTACATTTTCAATTTCCTCCAAAAGCTTTGTTTATTTAGAATAATCATTGTTTTATAAAATTAACTTCACAATAAAATGTATCATCTATTAATATGCTTTTGATGAAAAACAGTCATGTATAATACATGATAAAGAAAATATAACATCATAAAATATCATTGCTTTCCTTGCTCAATTTAACTTTATTATTGCCTTAATCTAGACAGAGTTAAAGGGGATGCTTTAGTCCCCTATCTATTAATCAATAAATCTGCTTGTATGTTAATGGGTGCCAGATTTCAAAAGAACATTCTAGATATATAAAGTTTTTCAATAGTTCTTAAAACTGGTGAAACAATTTGTTGTAATCAATACTGTAGTGAAAGTCAACTTTTAGAGCCCAACATCTCACATTTCCCCTACCTCCCTTTTGATTTCACTTATTAATTCTGGGTCTTTTAAAGTATGTTGTCGGACATTTTGTCCGTTTTAAACCATAGAAGATCTCTCTTTTTGTTAGGTATAGAACAATATACCTAAATTTCAAATAAGTTTTCTTTTGGTAAAAACTATTCTGCTGCAGGGTCACAAAATATGAAAACCACTGTTTTTAATACATCTCAGATTAATTTTGACAAGTAATGTGGTAACACAATAAAATTTAATTTTTCCCCAAAACGAAAAGAAGATCCCATCTCCTCTTACTGAATAATCCTTTCCTAAACCCATATATTATGGTCCATTTCTGGACTCTATTCTACTCTAAGGGTTTACAACCCCTGGGCCGGAATTGGGTAGCGTTGCAGGAGGTGAGCAGCAAGAGACTGAGCACTACTACCTGAGCTCCACCTCCTGTCAGATCAACAGCAGCATTAGATTCTCATAAGAGTGTGAGCCCTATTGTGAACTGCACATGTGAGGGATATAGGTTGTGCACTCCTTATGAGAATCAAATACCTGGTGATCTGAGGTGAACGAGTTTCATCCCAAAAACAACCTCCCCATTTCCCCATTGGTGGAAAAATTGTCTTCCGTGAAACCAGTCCCTGGTGCCAAGAAGGTTGGGGATGGCTGTTCTAATCTACTAATTTATTTGTTTATTTTTAGAAATATTGTACATAATGTGTATTATTAGCATTTTAGTATTTGGTAGGCAAAGTCCACATTATTACACATTTCACAAATTGTTATGTATATGCTTGACTTCTTTTTCTTCAAAATAAATTAAAAATTGCACAATCAGATTCCAAAGAGATTCCATTATTTTAATGTAAAACAAAAGATATGTTACTCTATTTTACTTTCTATTATGAGAATGATTTCTCCCTCTAATTACCAATGTTTCTTTAACTTTTACAGTACTATTTTACATTTTTGTTTTTGAAATGTGGAGGTAGAATGTAGTGAGAGTTAAAATTTAGAAATTGAAATCAAGGTATTATAAGTTCAGATATCGGTTTGCTACTTAAACATGTGACCTTAAAAAATTAGTCAAACAAATCTTAAATATTGTTGTATTCAAATACTGAAATATGTTAGATTTTTACAGTTATAAATGTTTCAAATTAATATTTACCCCTATATAATTTCAACATAGAAAGGAATGCATGTTAATGTAAATTCAGAAATGAGTACATTGGTTTTAGGAAAATTAGATAATTATTCTGGATATATAGGATTATATATTATACATCCTATATTATATGTTATAATTATATATAAGGGTCTAATATTATCAGGGTCTGATAACACAAAAACAGAACTCAGGGAGAAGATAAAATAAAAGGAAGCAAGGACAAGAGGGGATAAAGTTGTTAAACAGGAATGTATGATATAGTCCACTGCACTACTCATATATCTTTGTACCTTCTTTATTACAATCTGTGATATTGTAAGAGGGGATACATGTGTGCAAGCTGAATGCTTTTACTTTTCTCTGAGAGGGGAAGTACAATCAGTCACAATGTTTTCTTCAGGGTGGTGGCTTTAAGAAAGAATTCTTGCTGCTGCAACTGCTCTTGTAGCTGAAAATCATTTTCATTATCTTCATTCTCCACTACTTATTCTGGGTGTCTCTTACCATTGGGCATAACATTGGTCAGTCAGCATTGCTTATATTGTAAAGGAACTCTCATATCTATACTTGATGGATCCTAGTCCTTAGTTGCTTTGGTCACAATTATTTACTGTTATCTTTGGACAAATGTGCACCCAGTGGTTCCTAATGAATCTCCTAATTTCTAGGCATTTTTCCTAGAGTCACAATTGTAAAGAAGAATTACAGTTTATCATGATAATCTGGAGCTGTTACAACTGCCAGTAAACTAATGATTCCCTTTGTTCACTGGTGCACAGCCTAAGGAGCACTGAGTGACTAGTAGGTAGTGGCAGCTTCACATTCAGTAGGATACTGTGCTTTCTGGCAGAAGTAACTCCTCCCTGCTCCTCATGAGTTAGGATCTTCAATCAATTTTTTTCAGGATGGAATGAATAATTTATTACTATGTGTGGGGATTATTGGGAATAATGGTGGAAAGGATCAATTGTACTTTCACCTTTGCTTCCCAATTTCACGTCTTAGAGCTTTGGGGTAGCTATTCTACTGAACAGTAGAATATTGCTTTAATTCATTGAATTGAAGATGACATTTTATGTTAGATGCTTATTGATATGGTTTGGCTTTGTGTTCCAGGTCAAATCTCATCTTGAATTATAATCCCATAATCCCCCCATGTTGTGGGAGAGACCTGATAGGTGGTAATGAAATCATGAGGGTGGTTTTTCTCATGCTGTTCTCATGATAGTGAGTGAGTTCTCACAAGATCTGATGGTTTTATAAGCATCTGGCAGTTGTCCTGCTGACTCTCTTTCTCTCTCCTGCGTCCCTGCAAAGAGGTGTCTTCCCCATGATTGTAAGTGTCCTTAGGCCTCCCCAATGATGCAGAAATGGGAGTAAATTAAACCTCTTTTCTTCATGAAACAACCAGTCTTGGGTATTTTTTCATAACAGTGTGAGAATAGACTAATACAGGTACCCGAAATTGTGGAAGTGACTTTGGAACTTGGTAACAGGAAGAGGCTGGAATAGTTTGGAAAGCTCAGAAGAAGACAGGAAGATGTGGGCAAGTTTGGAACTTCCTAAAGACTTGTTGAATGGCTTTGACCAAAATGCAAATAGTGATATGAACAATAAAGTCCAGGCTGAGGTAGTCTCAGATGGAGATGAGGAACTTGTTGGGAACTGGAGTAAAGGTTACTCTTACTATGCAAAGAGACAGTTGGCATTTTGTCCCTGCCTTAGAGACCTGTGGAACTTTGAACTTGAGAGAGATGATTTAGGGTACTTGGCAGAAGAAATTTCTAAGCAGCAAAGCATTCAAGAAGAAGCAAAGCATAAAAGTTTGAAAAAATTGCAGCCTGATGATGCAGTAGAAAAGAAAAAACCCATTTTCTGGAGACAAATTCAATCTAGTTGCAGAAATCTGCATAAGTAATAAGAAGCCAAATGATAATCACCAAGACAATGGGAAAAATGTCTCCAGGACATGTCAATGGTCTTCACGGTAGCTGCTCCCATTACAAGCTCAGAGGATTAGGGGGGAACACGGTTTCATGGGCTGGGTTCAGGGCCCCCCTGTTGTGTCACTGCCTTGGACTTGGTGCCCTGTGTCCCAGCTTCTCCAGCTATGGCTAAAAGGAGCCGATGTGCAGCTCAGGCCATTGCTTCAGAGAAAGCAAGCCCCAAATCTTGGCAGCTTCCACTTGGTGTTGGGCTTGTGGGTATGCAGAAGAGAAGAATTGGGGTTTGAGAACCTCTGCCTAAATTTCAGAGGATATATGGGAATTTCTGGATGTCCAGGCAGAAGTCAAGCCCTCATGGAGAACCTCTGCTAGGGAAGTGCAGAAAGGAAATGTCAGGTTGGAGCCCCCACACAATGTTCCCACTAGGGCACTGCCTAGTGAAGTTGTGAGAAGAGGTCCACAGACCTGCAGACCCCAAAATGGTAGATCCACTGACAGCTTGCACCATGCACCTGGAAAAGCTGCAGACACTCAGCACCAGCTGTGAAAGCAGCCAGGAAGGGGGCTCTACATTGCAAAGCCATAGGGTGGAGCTGCCCAAGGCCATGAAAGCCCACCTCTTGCATTAGCACGAAAGCCCACCTCTTGCATTAGCATGATCTGGGTGTGAGACATGGAGTCAAAGATCATTTTGGAATTTTAAGGTTTAATGTTTAATGAATCTCCTATTGGATTTTAGACTTGCATAGGGCTTATAGCCCTTTTGTTTAGGCCAATTTCTCCCATTTGTAATGGGTGTATTTACCCAATGCCTTTATTCCCATTGTATCTAGGAAGTAACTAACTTTCTTTTGTTATTACAGGCTCAAAGGCAGAAGGAACTTACCTTGTCTCAGATGAGACTTTGGACTTGGACTTTCAGGCTAATGTTGGAATGAGTTAAGACTTTGGGGGACTGTTGGAAGGGCATAATTGTGTTTTGAAATGTGAGGACATCCAACTGGGGAGGGGCCAGGGTCAGAATAATATGGTATGGACTTTGTTTCCTCACCAAAATCTCATCTTGAAGTGTAATACCATAATCCCCACATGTCGTGGGAGGAACCTGGTAGGAGATCATTGAAGAATCATAGGTGAAGTTTTTCCATGCTTTTCTTACGATAAAGTGAGTTCTCATGAGATCTGATGGTTTTGTAAGTGTCTGACATTTCCCCTGCTGGCTCTCATTCTCTCTCCTGCTGCCCTGTGAAGAGGTGCCTTCTGCCATGAGTGTGTCCTGATGCCTCTTCAGCCATGTGGAACTGTGAGTCAATTAAACTTCATTTCTTTATAAAATACCCAGTCTCAGGTATTTTTTCATAGCAGCATGAGAACAATCTACTATATCTATTTTTTTCTTATTTTACCAAAAATAAGATTAAAAAAGTAAAATTAAATTAGCAATTAAACTAATACAGTGTTTGCATATGACTTAGAATTTTAAAAATTTATTTATGCCTATTAAATGCTATTTGAAATTTAGCAGTTGTACCAATGAAAACATTCACTTCATCTCTCTAGATTATTAAACAGATTGCTTCTTGGATTTCTATTGGTCTTGTACAATGTCTCCAGTAAAATATTTTGGAAAAAGAATTATGACAATTATAGCTACATGGTGAATTATACATTTCATCATTACAGAGTTACCCTCTAGCTACCTTGAATTGTTTTTATTTTAAACTATGCTTGTTTTCTGATATTTAAAAAATAAAAAAGTATGTAATGAATAATTGGGTAATTACTTTAGCTAATCTGACTTTGGAAGCCTTGAGTGAAATGTTTGAGCATTTGTGAGAAGTGACAAGGGAGAGTAAGAAATGGTTCACTAAATCATGATGCATCATACTGGTACTTTACAACTATTTAAAAAGGCTTCAACTTTATTTTATAGTTATTTGTTAGGAGAATCATATGTATCCTGCATTCTTCATATTATGTTAGAGCAGATAGAATTTATACAAATCTTTTGCCAAATTATGGAATAAAGAATTGAATAGAATAGAAATTATGGAATATAGTATAGTGCAGGCACAGGAGTTGATCCAGAGGGCATCTAATCCAGTGCTTGTCTTCCCTTCAATGTTCTTCAGTCACTGAAACTACAACTGAACAGCTTATGATCCTAACAAGTTCCTTAACTTCACAATACCTCAATTTTCTCATGTTAAAATCGGAATAGTAACAACACATCCCTGAAAAAGCTTACCTCAGCCTGTGCTGCTATAATAAAATACCATAATTTGTGTGACTTAAAAAACAAACATTTATTTCTCACACTTATAGAGGCTGTGAATTCCAAGAACAAGGCGTCAGAAGCTGAAGGTGTCTGGCGTTTGGTGAGGGCCCTCTTCCTGGTTTGCAGATGAGTTTTATCCTCCCATGGCTGAGAGAGAAATTACTTCTCTGATGTTTCTTTTCATAAGGGCATTAATCCCATTCATGAAGGCCCTACCCTCATGACTTAAATATCCTCCCAAAAGGTTCTACCTCTTAACACTGCCATATTGGAGGTTAGGATTTCAGCATACGAATTTTGGGGTAACATAAACATTCATTTCATAACATGACTGTTGTAATATTATACATGTATAAAAGCTATTTATTGAGGCAGTAGATATTTCATGCTGAGAAAACAGTCTGGAAGGTAATAAACACTCAATAAGTGTCAGCTTTTATTGTTTTTATCCTGTCCACTGAAGTGCACTTCTCTAAAGGAGGGAGTCTTGTAAGGCGATGACAATTATTTGACTTACAGAAAACAGTGTGGGGGAAAAAAATGACAGGAAAACAAAAAATTTTGATTTCATCCTTATCAGTATTTCACATAGGCTGTGCCAATTTTTCAGAAACGAGAATTTAAAAATATAAACAATTTAGAGCTCCCTCCCATCATGAAGTTACTCATAGAATAAATATAGTTCTGGGATCATAGAAATATCTATTTTGAATATTGCTTTTATGCTTAACAGAATTAGAGGCATGTTATGGTTCTAACAATTGTTAGAATTTGCTGTGGTAATAGTGAGTATTCAGTGGATCTTATGTAATGCTTCTGTCTTCCCTTCAATGTTCTTAAGCCATAGACTCTTTCTCTCTGAAATGTATATCACACTCATCATCTCAAATGAAAACTGTATATAATTCTAGCAATGGCATGGACTCCACATTCACATTCACTCCACATTCACTCCAGAAAATAGAGGAGGTTTCCAGAAGTGGTATAAGGTGGCACTATAAGAAAAGGTTTTTGCTCTGTATTCTCCGCAGGGTCAGGCTCCTGCTCTTTCTGTACTTTCCTTTTTATATACTAGCCCCCACATTTTTAGCTGTTTCACAGTGACACTATGCTAATATATTGCTGCTAAGATTCTTATTTTCTGTGAAGTGGTTCCTAATAATGTTTTCCCATGTCTCAACATTTTCTGAGCTGGAGAACTGCCCTGTGAAGACTAATGGACTGAAAAAAAAAAAAAAAAATCTCTGAAGACTTAAAAATATGGTGGAACCAAGAGCCCAGTAAGAAATAACATATCTTCAGTAGATACAAAACTTTTTCACAAAGAAAATGTTAGGCCCAGATGGCGTCACTAGTAAATTCAACTAAACATTTAAGAAAGAAGTAATATCAACTTTACACAAACTATTCCAGAAAATTAGACACAAAGATTATGTCTCCACTTATTATACAGGGCCAGCAATACCCTGACACCAATAGTATAAAAGCATGACACTAAAGGAAATAAAAATTACAACATGGTATCACTAATGAAAAAGCTATAAAAATTCTACATAAAAATTTAGCAAATTGACTCCATCAATACATAATAACACATGGTTACTGAAAGGTGGTTTCTCCAAGTTGGGGTAACCCTTACAAAATCAATTAATTCACTGTATTAAATTTTAAAAGTAAGACTATAAGACCATCTTAATAAATGTATACAAAAGATTTGACAAAACTCATACCCATTTCTGATAGAAATACTCAAAATGCAAGAAAAAAATGAAAAAAACATAGAGATTATCTCAACCTGATAAAGGGCATCTACAAAATCAAAGAACAGTATACCTGACAGGAACAACCTAATGCTTTACTCTTGCAATACAGAGGAAAGGGTGTTTTACTAGGATCACTTATATTTATATTGTACTAAAGATTCTGGTCAGTACAAAAAAGTGAGAAAAATAATTAAAAGGCGTCCAAATAAGAAAGAATCTTGATTAATATCCTGTCTTTATTATTTCCACATCCTGATTGTACAAAGGTGTGGCCACTCTCTTTCAAGATATAATTTATATGCCCTGATGGGGTAGTAAACAGAAGAATAATATGCTGAAGTTTTTGTCTCTCTTCTCTGTCTGGAAAATTATTCTAGCATGTTACTTTTTATTAACTTCTATTAGATTATCAAGAAAAGACAAGCTCTTAATGTCACAATAGAATGGGGTTGTGGTGGATAGATTGTAATTACATGCCATTATTTTCAATCATCTCAAATATAAATGGAGTTAAAGTGTATGTAATTATTTGGAAGCAATACTTGTAATAGTCCAAGAAATTTGACCACTTGTAATTGTTCTTTTTGTCTATTCAGTTTACGTTGTCTGAATCTTACCTCTAACAGCCCTGAACATGAGAGTCAATATTTTTATTTTAATACTTAAAAAAGTAAATAACTCAGCATGGGACCAGTGTGTGCTAGTTTATCTCAGCTTAATCCAAATGAAATAAAAGTCTCAACTTGACAAAGAGGCTCTATTCTCTTCTTTGTCATCCTGTCTATCTTTCTCCCACCTACTGTAGTTATTAGCCAATATGAGAACTGTAAGATATTTTATTAAGGATGTCCCATTAACATAGATATATACAAAGAAGAATATTTGATCCTTTGATTTCTATGAGTTTTTCTAATTTCTACCTTAGCATTTCATGTAATTTTAAATTGCAAACATTTTTCATCAAACCTGGAAGTTTTAATTTCCTGATTGAAGAGTTATCCTCTAGATCCTGTTCATAACTTTCATATTTAACCAGCACACATTTACACTAATTTTGTAAGAATTTAATCACTTTATGTGCAATATTACAACACCCTTGATCTTTGATTCAGATATTATTACTTTCAAATTTATGAAACTGTAATATAAATGAAGTTTAATAACCTTTAATATTAACCATTTATGTCTCAATATTCTTTATCTAAGACAGACTATCAATTATTTAACATTAATTCAAGCTAATCAAATGCATGTTTCTGGTATTTCTTTTATCTGCTTCTCATGCTTTAACATTCATATCACATGTACATTTATCATTCATATCACATGATTATTTTGCCCAGAAGTTAGGAGTTCAGTTATTTTTTTGGATTTTTTTAATGTAAAAATTGTTACACTAGTAGATAAAATAATTCATTCATCTGAGAAAAATAATATGAGAAATATGCTTTGAAGTGTGCATTTTAAATACTCATAGCTTAAAATTGAAAAAGCATATGTATATATAAAACACCAAACTTGTTATATTTTGTAAAGTTTGGACATATATATCTCAATGTCATATATAAAATCCAGATTATTATTCTAAATCACCTTCATTGTGTAATTGTTGAACCAATGTCAAGAAATTCTGATGGTAAAATTTTTTCTGTGCGCTATATAGTCTATATTATTATTAAAATGATTAAAGAAAATGTATAATAAATCACATTACCCAATTACACAACTTCAAACTATACTATATGTCCCTAGGCACCAAGACAGCATGGTAGTGGTATAAAAATAGGCACATAGATCAATAGAACAGAACAGGGAACACAGAAAGAAAGCCAAATGCTTACAGCCAACTGATCTTCAATAAAGCAAACAAAAACATAAAGTGAGGAAAGGATACTCTATTCAACAAATGTTGCTGGGATAACTGGCAAGCCGCATGTAGAAGAATGAAACTGGATCCTCATCTTTCACCTTGTACAAAAATCAACTCAAGATGGATCAAAGGCTTAAATCTAAGATCTGAAACCATAAAAATTATAGAAGATAACATTGGAAAAACCCTTCAAGACATTGGCTTAGGGAAAGACTTCATGTCCAAGACCCCAAAAGCAAATTAGACAAAAACAAAAACAAATAGATGGGGTTTAATTAAACTAAATAGCTTCTGTGAGCAACAACAACAACAAAAAACAATCAGCAGGGTAAATACATAAGGAAGATCTTTGCAGTCTATATATCCAACAGAGGACTAACATCCAGAATCTACAAAGAACTGAAACAAATCAGTAAGACAAACGATCCCATCAAAAAGGCTAAAGACATAAATAAACAATTCTCAAAAGAAAATATATAGTGGAATATTGAAGTCTCTCACTATTATTGTATTGCTATCTCATTTCTTAGATCTATTAGTAATAGTTTTATAAATTTGGGAGCTCCAGTGTTAGGTGTGTATATGTTTATGATTGTGATTTTTTCCTGTTGGACAAGACCTTTTACCATTATATAATGTCCCTCTTTGTCTCTTTTACTGCTGTTGCTTTAAAAATTGTTTTGCCTGATGTAAGAATAGCTGCCCCTGCTAGCATTTGGTGTCCATTTGCATGAAATGCCTTTTTCCACCCCTTTACTTTAAGTTTATGTGAGTCCTTATGTGTTAGGTGAGTCTCCTGAAGACACCAGATAGTTGGTTGGTGAGTTTTTATCCATTCAGCAGTTCTGTAGTTTTAGTGGCACATTTAGGCCATTTACATCCAATGTTAGTATTGAAATGTGAGGTATTGTTGCATTCACCATGCTTTTTGTTGCCTGTGTACTTTTGTTTGTTTATTTGTTTTGGTTTGGTTTTGCTTTTTAACATGTATTTTACTTTAGCAGTTCTTGTAGTGGTGATATGGTAAAGGTGAATTCTCTCAGCACTTGCCTGTCTGAAAACAACTGTATCTTTCCTTCATATGGGCTAAATGTGTCTTAGCTCAGACTCTCCTTGGGATGGTCTTGCTCCTGCTGCTGTGTGGGATGGGGGTGAGATTCCCACATTAGGTAACTGGAGTTGTGTACCTAGGAGGATTATGGCTGTCTCTGCTGAGTCACCAAATCCAACGATATATCAAAAATACAATCCACCATGATCAAGTGGGTTTCATGCCAGGGATGCAGGGATGGTTTAACATACACAAGTCAATAAATGTGACACACCACATAAACAGAATTAAAAACAAAAATTACATGATTGTCTCAATAGATGCAGAGAAAGCATTTGACAAAATCCAGCATCCCTTTATAATTAAAACTCTCAGTAAAATAGGCATACAAGGGACATAACTTAGTGTAATAAAAGACACCTATGACAAACCCACAGCCAACATAATACTAAATGGGGAAAAGTTGAAAGCATTCCCTTTGAGAACTGGAACAGGACAAGGATGCCCACTCTCACCACTCCTCTTCAACATAGTACTGAAAGTCCTAGCCAGAGCACTCAGACAAGAGAAAGAAATAAACGACATCCAAATCATTAAAGAGGAAGTCAAACTGTCACTGTTTGCTAATGATATGATTGTTTACCTTGAAAACCCTAAGGACATCTCCAGAAAGCTTTCATAACTGATAAACTAATTCAGCAAAGTTTCTGGATACGAGATTAATGTACACATATCAGCAGCTCTTCGATACAAGAACAGCGACCAAGCTGAGAATCAAATCAAGAACTCAAACCCTTTTACAATAACTGCAAAAAAATTAAAATACTTAGGAATATGCCTAACCAAGGAGGTGAAGGACCTCTACAAGGGAAACTACAAAACACTGCTGAAAGAAATCATAGATGACACAAACAAATGGAAACACATCCCATGCTCACAGATAGTGAAAATGACTAAACTGCCAAAAGTGATCTACAAATTCAATGCAATCCCCATCAAAATACCACCATCATTCTTCACAGAATTAGAAAAAACAATTCTAAAATGTATATGAAACCAAAAAAGAGCCCACATAGCCAAAGCGAAGCTAAACAAACAAAAGAAAAATTCTGGAGGCATCACACTATATGATTTCAAACTATACTATAAGGCCATAGTCACCAAAATAGCATGATACTGATATAAATATAGGCAAATAGGCCAATGGAACAGAATAGAGAACGCAGAAATAAACCTAAATACTTACAGTCAAGTTATCTTTGACAAAGCAAACAAAAGCATATAGTGGGAAAAGGACACTCTTTTCAACAAATGGTGCTGGGATAATTGGCTACCCACATGCAGAAGAATGAAACTGGTCCCTCATCTCTCACCATATACAAAAATCAACCCAAGACAGATTAAGGACTTAAACCTAAGACCTGAAACTATAAAAATTCCAGACAATAACATTGGAAACACCCTTCTAGACATTGGCTTAGGCAAGGATTTCATGACCAAGAACTCAATAGTAAATTCAATAAAAACAAAGATAAAAAGCTAGGACCTAATTAAACTAAAGAGCTCTTTCGTGGCAAAAGGAGCAGTCAGCTGAGTAAACAGACAACCCAAAGAAGGGGAAAAAATCATCACAATCTATGCACTTGAGAAAGAACTAATATCCAGAATCAACAACAACTCAAACAAATTAGTAAGAAAAAAAAATCTCATCCAAAAGTGGGCTAAGGACAGGAACAATCTGCAAAAGAAGATATACAAATGGCCAATAAACACATAAAAAAGTGCTCAGCATCACTAATGATCAGGGAAATGCAAATCAAAACCACAGTGTGGGGTCGGGAGCAGTGGCTCACACCTGTAAGTCCAGCACTTTGGGAGACCGAGGCAGGAGGATCACCTGAGGTTGGGAGTTTGAGACCAGTCTGGCCAGTATGAAAGGCCATCTCTACTAAAAATACAAAATTAGCCAGGTGTGGTGGGACATGCTTGTAATCCCAGCTACTCGGAAAGCTGAGGCAGGAGAATTGTTTGAACCTGGGAGGCTGTTACACTCCAGCCTGGGCAATAAGAGCAAAACTCTGCCTCAAAAAAAAAACTAAAAACAAAACCACAATGTGATACCACCTTACTCCTGTAAGACTGGCCATAATCAAAAAATCAAAAAACAGTCAATGTTGGCGTGGATGCAGTGATCAGGGAACACTTCTACACTGCTGGAGGAAATGTAAATTAGTACAGCCACTATAAAAAACAGTGCAGAGATTTCTCAAAAACACTAAAAGTGAAACTACCATTTAATCCAGTAATCCCACGACTGGGTATCTACCCAGAGAAAAAGAAGTCATTATTTGAAAAAGATACTTGCACACACATGTTTACAGTGGCACAATTCATAATAGGAAAATCATTGAACCAACTCATATGCCCATTAATCAACGAGTGGACAAAGAAGCTGTGATATATATGGAATACTATACAGCCATAATGAAGAATGAATTAACAGCATTTGCAGTGACCTAGATGAGACTGGAGACTATTATTCTAAGTGAAGTAACTAAGGAATGGAAAATCAAACATTGTATGTTTTCACTGATATGTGGGAAATAAGTTATGAGGATGCAAAGCAATAAGAACAATACAATGAACTTTGGGGACTTGGGTGGGAGAGTGGGAGGGTGCTGAGGGATAAAAGACTATAAATATGGTGCAGTAAGGTAGGGTGCACCAAAATCTTACAAATCACCACTAAAGAACTTACTCATGTAACCAAATACAACCTGTACCCCCAATAACTTATGGGAAAAAATAAAATGATTAGTTTTATGGTTATGTGAATTTCACCCCAATAAAAAGTTTTAATTTAAAAACTTAAGCTGTTATACATATAAAAGCAATTAAAATAATGATATTTATCTCCATGTGGATAGTGTCAGGAAAAAATAATGACATTGCTACCCAGGTACTCAACATCATATTACCTTAGAAACCATTCTCAATACACATAGCACTTCCTCTATACAAAGATAACCACTGCCCTAAATTTTGTAGTTTCTTGTTTCTATTTAACTTTTCAGCTATGTTTGTATTCTTGAATAATACTTAGTTTTGCCTGTTTTTGAATTTTATATAAAAGATCATTTTATGTTTTCTTTTATGACTTGCTTTATCAGTTAACATGTTTCTGAGATTCATCCATGTTGGCCCATGTAACAAGAAATTATTCATTTCACTGCTGTATGTTCTTCATTGTTTAAATAAACCACAATTTTATTTAAAAAAAGAAAATATACAAATGGCCAACAAACATGAAAAACACTCAACATCACTAATGATCAGGGACATGCAAAACAAAACCACAATGTGATACCACCTCACTCCTGCAAGAATGGCCATAATAAAAAAAAAATAATAATAAAATAATAGATGTTGGCATGGATGTGATCAAAAGAGAACACTATAATCTTGTTGGTGGGAATGTAAACTAGTACGACCACTATGGAAAACAGTGTGGAGATTCTTTAAAGAAATAAAAATACATCTACCATTTGATCCAACAATCCCACCCCTGAGTATTTATCCAGAAGAAAACAAGTCATTGTACAAAAAACATACTTGCACACGCATATTTATAGCAACATCTTTCACAACTGCAAAAATATGGAACCAGTCTAATGCCCATCAATCAACATATGGATAAATAAAATGTGATATATACACACACACACACACACACACACACACACACACACACACCATGGAATACTACTCAGCGATAAAAAAGGAACAAAATAATGGCATTCGCAGCAACCTCAGTAGAATTGGAAACTATAATTCTAAGTGAAGACACTCAGGAATGGAAAACTAAACATCATATGTCATCACTTTATAAGTGGGAGCTAAGCTATGAGGATGTAAATGCATAAGAGTGATACAATAGACTTTGGATACTCAGGGTTAAGGGTGCCGGGGGGGTGAGGGATAAAAGACTATACACTAGGTACAGTGATGGGTGCACCAAAATCTCAGAAATAACTACTAAATAATTTATTCATGTAACCAAACACCACCTGTTCCCCCAAAAGCTACTGAAACAAACAAAAAAAACCCCATATATTCTTTTAAGAAAATGAACAAAGCCTTTGAGAAACATGGGATTATATGGAGACAAAAATCTATAACTTATTGGCACTTCAGAAAGAGAGGAGACAAAACAACCAACTTGGAAAATATGTCTGAGGATATAATCTATGAAAACATTCCCAATTTTTCTCGAGAGGTCAACATGCATATTCAAGAAATTCAGGGAACTCTTGTGAGATACTATGCAAGATCACCATCCCCAAGACACTTAGTCATCAGATTCTCCAAGTTCAACATGAAAGCATACATCTTTAAGGGAGCTAAAGAGGAAGAGTTCACTGACAAAGGGAACCCCATCAGACTAACAGTGGCCCCTTCAGCAGAAACCTTACAAGTCAGAAGTAATTGGGGACCTATATTCAGCATCTTTGAAGGAAATACATTCCAATCAAGAATTTCATATCCTACAGAGCTAAGCTCCTTAAGCAAAGGAGAAATAAAATCCTTTTCAGACAAGCAAATACCAAGTGACCTGCCTTACCAGAGCTACTAAAGGGAGTTTTTAAAACAGATAAACAGATATGAAAGAATGGTATCTGCTGCCACAAAAGAACACATAAGCACCTACCCTAGTACTATAAAGCAACTATACAATCAAGTCTACATAACAACCAACTAACAGAATGATGAAAGGATCGAATTCTCACATATCAATGTGGGGGTTCAGTCAGGTTGGTGGGAATAATTTTAAGATGAACTTATAGGATATATACACAAATCTTCTTGGAGGACTGGAAGGTTTTGCAAAAGTCTCAGTAAATAGCTTAAAGTAGTTACAAATGAATGTAGAGTAGTATATCTAAATAGCTTGTTTACTCAAGCTAAGACCAACCTTTGAGCAACTGTGGGTGCATAATTGCTCTCTACTGGGTGGGGGGTAGGGGTGGGCAGCCAGGTCAGTTACCCTCTAGTGGTGTTTACTCAAGACCTTTGTCATTTAGTCTATACCGAATAAATGCGAGCTTTGCTGGCTGAAGGGACCTTGGCTGCTACTCTTTACAGCACCTTCCTTGGTGTCTGCAGGGGCCTGGACATTTAGCAGAACTGACAAGCAGAATATCTGTGTCAGTGTATGTTATTGATTCTTCATCGGGTAAGGGTCTGTAGGCTGGACCCCTGCATATCAATATTGACCACGAATGTAAATGGTCTAAATGCCTTACTAGAAAGTCATAGAGTGACCAAGTCCCACTGTCTGCTATCTCCAGGAGATCCATCTCACAAGTAATGACACCCATAGGCTCAAAATAAAGAGATGGGAAAAGACCTATTGAAAAACAGAAAACAAAAACAAGCAATGATTATTACATCAGATGAAACACTTTATGCTAACAATGATCAAGTTCTATAGATCTATGAAGAGACTTAGATAATCACACACCAATACCCGGGGACTTCAACACTCCACACTGAGGCAGAAAACTAACAAAGATATTCTGGACTTAAACTCCACACTTGACCAATTGGACCTAATAGATACCTACAGAAAAATTCACCCAACAACAACAGAGTATACATTCTTCTCATTGTCACATGGCATATACTCTGAGGTTCAATGCATGCTCAGCCATGAAGCAATACTAAGTGAATTTTAAAAAATCAAACTCATACCAACCATACTCTCAGATCACAGTGCAATAAAAATAGGAATCAATACCAATGAGACCTATAAAATCATGCAATTACATTAAAGTTAAATAATCTTCTCCTAAATGACTTAGTGTAAATAATGAAATTAAGGCAGAAATCAAAAAATTATTTGAAACTAATGAAAATAGAAAGGCAAATACCAGAATCTTTGGGGCACAGCTAAAGCAGTGCTAACAGGAAGGTTTACAGCAATAAATGCCTATATCAACAAGTTAGATAGATCTCAGTTAACAACCTAATGCAGCACTTTAACGAACTAGAAAAACAAGAGCAAACTAACCCTAAAAGTAGCAGGGTAAATAAATAACCAAAATTAGAGCTGAACTGAATGATATTTAGAAATAAAATTCCATACAAGAGATCTGTGAAACTGAAAGTTGGTTCTTCAAAAAATTAAACAAAATTAATGGACCACTTGCTAGATTAAAAAAGAAAAAAATGAGAGAAGATCCAAATAAACATAATCAGAAATGGCAAAGTTGACATTACAACCAACCCCACAGAATTACAAAAAATCCTCAGAGACTGTTATGCATTCCTCTACTTACACAAACTGGAAAACCTAGAAAAAAAAAAGGATAAATTCCTGGAAACGCACAGCCTCCTAACATTGAAACAAGAAGAAATTAAAATTATTAACAGATCACTAACAAGTCCCCAAATTGAATTAGTAATAAAAAGCCTACCAACCAAAAAATGCCTTAAGCCAGATGGATTCACAGCTGAATTCAATCAGAAATACAAAGAGGAACTAATATCAGTTCTACTAAAATTATTTCAAACCATTGAGGAAGAGGGACTACTCTGTAATTCATTTTACAAAGCCATAATCATTCTGACACCAAAGCCTGGCAGAGACAAAACAAAGAAAGAAAATTTCAGGCCAGTATCTCTGATGAACATAGACACAAAAATCCTCGAGAAAATATTAGCAAGCTGAATTCAGCAGCACATCAAAAAGCTAATTCACCACAATCAATTAGGCATTATACCTGGGATGCAAGGCTGGTTCAACATATATGAAAAAATAAATGCGATTTACTATATAAGAAAAATTAACAACAGAAACTACACAATTATCTCAATAGCTGCAGAAAAAAAAACCATCAGTAAAATTCAACACCACTTTATGTTAAAAACCCTCAACAAATTAGGCATTGAAGGAATATGCCCCAAAGCAACAAGAGCCATCTATGTAAAACCCACTGCCAACATCCTACTGAATGGACAAAAGCTGGAAGCATTTACCTTGAGAACTGGAACAAGACAAGAATGCCCACCCCCACCACTCCTTTTCAAAATAGTACTGGAAGTCTTAGTTGGAATGATCAAGCAAGAGAGAAATAAAAGGCTTCCAAATAAGAAGGGAGAAAGTCATTTCTCTTCTCAAATAATATGATTCCTTATCTAGACAATCGATAGTGCACACTGAGTTCAATAAAATGTATTATAAACTGTGACTATGTAGAAATGGAACAATACTGCAAATTTAGAAAATTAAGAAGTGTAAAAATATTGAAAGTATTTTAAATATATTGATTTCTATTTCTTTTACAGTGAGAAAAAATGATATTACTTAAATTTGATAAATCAAGAGATAGATGTATAAAAATGTTTTAAATGCAAAAATACCCATGAAAATATCCAAGAACATAATATAAAAAGACAAACTTGATTAGTTAAGAAGAAAAAAATGTTGGAGGTATGAAAAGTTAGATATATGCAAACTCATTATAGCCGAAAGAAAGGAGGAAATGGAAATGGTCTACAGTATATTCAGTATATTGTATAAAGTTAAAACCGTTAAATATACAAAAAAAAATTAAAGTCTGGCTATAAAACTTCTGGTAGATCAGAAGTAACATGATAATCTATAACAAGAAAAATAAAGGTCATAGATCATATAAGATTTTTTTTTAAGTATTTCAAAGAAAAGCAGAATGTAAACTAAACTACAAAAGAATCGAGAAAAGTATACCTGATGAAGCAATAAATGCAAATGTAATAATAAACAGATGTATTGACATAAAAGATTTTGTCACAAAGGAAAATCTAATAATATCTTATATTAAAAATATAAAGAATACTGAATCAGAAAAAAATTAAAAAGATAATGGACAAAGCAATACAAGAGCAGTGCAAACAAAATAAAACTGAACAATTGTAGTTTGAGCTTTTCCTACCAAACAATCCGTGCCAAATCCTAAAACAATAAATGCCTACTTGATACTATTATAGTCTTTCAAATCCTTTGCAAAAATACTTATTCAATCTTGGCAACAATCACATGATGTAAGCAGTGTTTTCCATCTTATTTAGTTGAAGAAAAAGCTAAGAAACTAAGAACAGGTGACGTAATTTGCTCAAAATTACATGACTAGTACATACTGTGTTCGTTAAAGTTTACTGTCTTTAGAACCATTTTTTACAGTTGTGAATTTTACAATGAACTATATATAGTAATAAAAAGTACCTTTCAGAATTAAATAATAAACATCACCACCACTAAAAATACAATAAAAAGCTTACTAATAAAACAAAATGATAAAATGATAGTGAAATTCAAATACATAAAATACAGACACCAGAAAAATAAGTACAGACAGACACAACATTAACAGTTGAAGAAGATGACGATATACAGACTTCATGCCCCAACATTAAATTTAGGGTGTTACTAATATTCTTATTAATATCACAAATAAAAGAAGAATGTTTATGATTACCAAATCAAGATAGGAAAACAATTTGAAAAGACATCTCACAAAAGAAAATCCCCAAAATGGCTAATATTGACATAAATCTGTGAAACATTTTTAATGACCAGGAAAATGAAAATTAAAACAATAATAAACTACCACTACATATTCACAGAAGTGACGGATATCAACAAACTGAAAATCTCTGGCAATGATATAGAGCAACTCAAACACTCATCCATAGTTGATGTGAATGTGAAACTGTGCACTGCTGGAGAATTTTTTGATAGTTTATTACCAAATTGAACATATAATTACAGTACATCCCAATAATTTTTCATCAACAGTGAAAGTTTATGTAATTTTGGTATAGTCATGTAATGTAATATTACTTAATCAAAAAAGGAATAAACTATAGATACACACAACCATGTGGACTGGTGATTATATATATATAACATTATGTGGAATATAAGTAACCAGAAACAAAACAGGGTAAACTGTATAATTTCAATCATTTGAAATTCTAGAGGAAGCAAATTTAGTTTACAGTGATGATGCTGATCAGTGGTACTCTTGGCATTTGCAGGATGACAGAGAAGAAATGTAAAGAAACTCTGGTAATAACTTCAGTGTTCTAGTTTCTTGATTTTGATGGTCGTTATAAGGCTGTACAAATCAGCTAAAACTCATCAAACTCTATGCCAAAGATGTGCATTTTATTGTGTGAAAATTACACCTAAAGAAAGTTCATATTATCATGTTAATGTACAAGAAATTCCAGCAAATTTTAATTAAAAACATCCCCAAGCAGAGACTTTCTCCTGCATGCATTATTAAGAAACATTGTAGAACAACAGTAATTAAAACTCTTTGTTAGTATGCACATATGCTGCAGGCTAGAAAGTAGGGGGAAAAGAGCGACGAGTCTAGAATGATACCTACATACATAATGGAAATATATTGTTAAATAAAGTTAGAATTTCAAAACATTTAGGAGAAAATTGCAAAATACTTTTGTTGAAAAAATGCTTGACAACCTGGTGAGTATATTCACCAGGTCAATAACGAGGTCCTTACCTTCCTCTGTGTGGTAAAAAAATTTCAGCTGCATCAGACAAACATAAAAATGAAATTGCTAAATTATTAGAACAATCTATCACTCTTTGGAGGGCTACGTTTAGCAAGAGATACATTTACAAACATGCAAATGACACAGATTGATATACTTGACAACATAAAAAGTAAAATTATATGCATAGCAATGACTACTTGAAAGAAAATAAATTTTAAAAACAAACTGGAAAAAGTTTGCAAGGCATACAACAGGGGGCTAATATGATTAATAACGTGGTAGTAACAAATAAAAGACCAACAACTAAATAAAAAGATGGGCAAAACATATTTCATAAGAAATGAAGTGCACATGACTGTTAAATAGAAGGAAATAAGCATTTGCATATATAGTTTGCATGCAATGGGAGTAAGACATTGTGAAAAAGAAATGAAAACTTAATGGTTAATGATGGAGAGAGAAAGAGAGAGAGAGAGAGATGGCAAGATTTACGTAGGCAAATAATTAGTTGCTGAACGATCCAAAAATGTATCAGAGGGGCATAAAGAGATGAAAAAATAAGAAGAAATAATTATTTGCTAAAATGCTCTTCTCGTTGATGGGTATACTCCATCTAATTCCACATTTAAAAATTTAACATATGACTTTATTACCTTCTCTTGCTGTTAGAATATAAGCTTTATAAGGACAAAGATCCTTCTTTTGTTTGCAGATGCATTTCCAGTATCCGTGAGTGTGCCTAACCTTCTATGAATTAAATAACTTTACGTTGAATTAAGGAATGCATAAATATGGGGAAATAAGGAGAGAAATTAATCAGATTAATATAATTTATATCATTAAATTTTAATATAAAAGGTAATTATCAAATCAAAATAAATATTAAGAAAAATGTTGGTGTTTTGAAAGATGATATTAATGACCAAAAGAAAACAAAAAAATAGAAATAAAGAAATGCTTGGATTCTAGAGGTATTAACAATTGCCTTGTTTTCTTAATGCATACATTAATGTTGGTGCTTCTGTTTTTCATAAATGGATGTGATCAGACAGTTGCACCAACATTGGGTAGGACATAAATGTGTGGAAAGCTGGTACAATCAAACTTTACTTGGTTGATGAGCATGTTGAACTTTGGAGCTCATATGAATAGATACCTGGGTGAAAATAAATGCTGTCTTAGTAATTTCAAACTATCCTTACACTTGAACGTGATACAAAATTTAGTTGCTGTCTACTGGCTTTGAAAATTTTCTAGGCCAATGAGAGTCTAAGAAATTACAACCATGAAAAATGAACACACAGAAATCGACTTGATAAGGACCTATGATAGATTTTAGAGTGAGTTTAATTGTGGACCTATTCGTGATTTAGTAGTGAGATATATATGCTTAGACATAAGATGCCAACTAAAATTATATTTGAAATGTGAAACAAAGGAAAATATTAATTGGTTAAGGAGATCCATTTTATTATACTGACAATTATATGTCATTCTATCTATCCTTCTTTTTTCCTTTTTCACACCACCAAATGCATCCTGAATACATTTACATGTGATAAGGAAAAGAATAATGTGAATTGCAATGATATAACCAATTGAATTGTGCTCATATCAAAAGTGAAAAATAATATCCTTAAAAGCACATTGAGTCCATTTAATGAGAAAGTTGACAAGTAGACTTTTTTTGTGTGTAAAGTCCTAAAGACTTGACCAGTGTGACATTTGCAATATCTAATGACTGCTTAACTTAAAAAATAACTGAGGATGAAGAATCTGTCAAAATGGGAGTTTCCTTTAAAATGAAAAGAGAGGTACAGACTTTTAATATACAATTTCACGTTATTTGTATATCAACTAATCAAAGTGATACGATTATCCTTTCATTTACATCATCTCAAAGACTGCTTAATTTTTTGAAGTCAATTTGATAGGTTGATAATAGTTTTTGGCACGTGGGGGTTCCGTATGGGTATCATCTCGTAACAGGGCACTAGTGAAGTAGTCTTCTTAGATCCTGACATCAATATTCACACTTGACATGTACATGTCTCTTGGTGGCTGACACTCTTACCCATCTGTCATGATGGCAAAATGCCCAATCCTTAGTCAGTTGAGGTATTTCTCTGGGGCTTGATAAAGTGATTTTAATGCTCACAATTTGACAGCTAACCATGTCAGAAATTCAAATACTCTGAAAATAAGTACAAGAAACATAGTACATGCTTTTTACTTTTAAGTATCACAAACTGCCAGTGGATGCAATTTAATAGTTGATAGTCTACAGTCTCCTTTTGGTTGAGATTACCCTAAAATGGAGCAGTAATGGCAATGTGATGATGGATCTTGTTCCTATGCACTTTCTTCTGGGAAATTGAATGCAACAACCAATTTGGGAGATGTTACTTGGCATTCTTTCAACATATCTCCATAGAGGATACGAAGCATCTAAAACACTCTGGCAGATCCCTTCTTGTGACAGTTAAAGATACTGTTGGTTTTAAAATAATAAGAAAAGCTCACTCTACACATCTATACACATTGTTAGGTTGGTAATTTTGATGTGAAGAATACACTGAGGAGAAAACCGAAACAATGTAAACTTTGTTAAATCCCTGAATATTTAAAATATGCTAAAATTTTAGCTCTATGTGAATGGATATGTCTTTTTGAATATTTATAGTCATTTTTCTAATATGCTCAAATCCATGTATTTTTTTTTTCTGCAAACCATACATTTTTAAATGCAGCATGAATTACTTTAGTATATTTGGGCACCATTGTTTACTGCAATGCAATACGTTATTTTATTCTATAGTATGTCCTTGTTATTTCTTAATGGACAGATTTAGTGTTGTTCTATTCAGTGTTACCCAGTAGTGCCAAAGGAACTTGTAATAATACCACCATAGCTAGTGGCACCTGAGACCACTGAGAGAAAAGTCAGACCCTCTGTGTTGAAATGCATGACCTTCTTCTCCTAATCATCAGGAAGTGGTAGGAAATCATCATTAATTTCAGTTCATATTTCTTTTACCTCTACTTTAAGTCACTTCTTGACAGATCTTGAGGTTATATGAATTATTATTTCAGCAGGTATTAGGTACTGAAGCATGCAATTTCATGCAGGGATAAATCAAGCAGTCGAACCATTAAAATTAATGCAAATCGCCTGTTTCTATTTAAGAAAGAAAAGAGGGGTAATCTCGAGGGAGAATTACACTTAGTGTAACAGAATTTTTTATAAACCAGACTTAAAATTATGTACTGTCTTAATAAAAAGGAATTCATTGTTTTGAAATATCAATTTTCTTTTATATTGATTTATTATAAATCAGCTATAAAAAGACCGCTCCAAATTTATAAATTTTATTTCATTTTTCTATCAACATAAGTTTTGCTTTTAACCTGTTTACCACATGGCCAACAGGAGGATTTGAAATCTATTTATACTGTTTATGTTTTTGATTTAGTGCTTTACATAATGTAATCCACACTAACCAGAGATAAGTGCATGAAAAGATTCTTTGAAGCCTTACTTACCTCCTCTGAATATCTGCTACATGAAGATATAAGCTGTAGTCAGAAAAGCCTTCTCTACATCTCTTACTTAAATCATTACTGCCAATTTTTCAGGTTCTATTCTCAATAGGAAATGATGAAAAACTGCTATGTATTTACCATAAAAACAAGTCTTCATTTATATCACTGCTAAGAATCTTCTCACATTTAAAACACATAACCTATGTTTTTTTCCTAAATATGTAAAGTAAACCAATTTATATTTTTTCTGTGTATTTTAAGTTTAATGAATTATTACAGTGGAAATCCTATTAGACAGGCATTAGCAATTCTAGAATATTCTCACAAATATGTGATTGACTTTTATCAGCATCTGATTATAGAAACTAGAGTCGCCAAATCTTTCCTTAGATAATTATTTTTCATATTTGTAATCATTTTGGTTGTACTTAGATAATCCTTAATAGTCAAGTGAATCAGCTAGTATTATGGAGAGTTTCAAAATGCCTGACGTCAGGATCATCTCTGACACTAAAACAACACAAGGAGAATGGCTCATCATAATGAGAACAGAATACACAGCCTCTCCCTAGCATAAACAGTAGCTGATGTTACTGCTTACTGCTAGCTTTCCACTGCAAAATAATTATCTGGAGCAGATAAGATCACAAGCTAGTTAATATCACAAGCCTGCCCCTGTTGCTAATATGATCTTATCAGTAACAGACTGATCACTTTCTAGGGAGAAGTATCAGCGCTTGTGCCTTTAAAAACAGAAACTGATCCAAAGGTTAGAAGCAGATGCTGTACACTACAATAGCAGAGTGAGCTTTTACATTTTCTTTGTTAAATATTATGCTCACAGAGCTTGTGTTTACCTCATGGGACTGTTGCAAAAGGCAGAGGTTCAATTCCATGGTGCTGAAATATATCATCATGTTTTGGCATAATTGTGTTTCTAATGGGCTCTCAGAGAAAGGAATGCGTAAGTGCCAATTACAGCATGGTACAAATGAAGCATTATTATGTGCTCTGGAACAATCTGCATAATGGCAATATAGTCATATTATGTTCAGTTATTTCTAGTTCCTGTATTTGAATCTCTGTCAACAAACAATTTTTTTATGGAAGGTTCCAAATGTGATGTGAATTGACTGCTATAAAAATAATAATTTCCTTGTCAATAATGTATATAAATAGGGATCAGAAATATGTGTGTGCATGTGTATATATATATATGTATATAAGTATATATATAAGACGCACACGGAATATATGTGTGTGTATATATATAAAAGTATATAACTATATACACACACACACATATATTCCTTATACATATATACACACATATATTACTTATGTGTGTGTATTTTATACATATACTTATATATTTATATATATATACACACATACATATTTCCAATTCCTATTTATTTACATTATTGACAAGGAAATTATTATTTTTATAGCATGTATTTATATAAGTATATATAATATACACATATATATTCCTTATACAAATATAGGTAGATACAGATATTTCTTATATATATATATAGATCTAAATATAGATATTAAATGGTTTACCACCTCTCTGGTTATAGTATGTGAGCATCAGAAGCACTGTTTTACAAATCAAGGGATAACTAAAGGTAACTTGTCCCTGTCCAGTTGATATGTAAATAAAATAGAAAAGGTAACACCAACAAAACACCTTGAAAGCAAAAATCACAAATAATAATTCAAAAACAAATATAAGGAAAAGACACATGCAGTAATCTGAAATACACATTGTTTCTGACATTTTAAGGAAAAAAACATTTCATGCTAATATAAATATTGTGCTTTTAGGTGAAAAAACGCACTGCTTAATTTCTTCAAGTCAAAATGCCTTAAAGGAGCAGTATCTTGAATGTGACGTGGCAAACTCAAGTGGATGCTCTTCAACATAAAGCATCAGAAGCCTGAGTAACATTTTCTGATCTTGACTCTACATGACAAGTCGCAAAGAAATTTTTTCAATTTATTTTTTACCGAGTCAGATCCTATTTGACAACATGGCAGCACTACGCATGGAAAGTAACTTACTACTTTGGGCATCTAGTTTAAGGAGAGACAATCCATAATGTGTATATGAAAAAAATGGCCACTGTTCTTGAAGCACTGCCCTTGAGCAACAAGTTTAAATCTGTCAGTGGGGAAGAAATTGCTTTTTCATAATTGCCGACTGCTAACTCTAGGAGAAAATAACAATAAAATTGTCATTTCATGTTTATGTTCAAAATGCTCATTTATGTTCAAAATGTTTATGTTTTTGGAATTACAGGTATGTGTTAAGGAGTTTTTAATAATTCTAAAAATTGCATATAAAAAATATTATATGTAAAAATAACAGTAAAATAAAGACATGTTTTATTAAGAAAGTACAAATGGTATGTATTTTCCCAGAGACAATATTTAGAAGAAAATAGAGTGGTCGTGTGCAGGAAAGGATGGAAAAGATTAGAAATGAGAGAAGCCACCTTATTTAATAAAGATTATATAATAGTCTGATTCCAACCATTTTGAAAGCCTTAACTGAAATTTTCTAATAGATATAGGAAAAGTAATTACCAGTCTGTTCAGTGACTTAAATGGTCAACCATCTTACTGCTGGATTAGCAAACAAATTGAGAAGTCATCAAAAGCTACAAGATTTTTTTAGTGTTCATGATCATAAAATATCCCTGTCTATTTCTCTAGATTCATTGTGGTTTCATCATGTTGTTCTTAATTCATCATATTTTTAATTGCATGCAAATATAGATACTATGTTTGCACCTACATAATAGTTTAATATTAATAATGAGAAATTTCAAGGAAAAATGTTGTATAAAGAGATTTTTATAATTCTAGATACATGTAGAAACTATATGTGCAACACTGTATTAACTGAATATAATTGAGAAACTTCAAGCAAACATGTTACTGGTATAAATTAAAGGATAATTAAAAAGGAAAAGACCTCCTTCCTTTTTTCCCCAAAAGGTAAATGTGTTTTCTTATACCTTTAACTACTTGCTGTAAATTTAAATGCCTTTATTTCTGATACAAGGGAGCAGAGTACCATATCAATATTTTCTGTATTTCTTTTGATATTAATAATGCACTGAAAGTATCTTTAACCTTAAAATTCTTTCTGTGGGTTTTCTGTGAATGCTATTATGTCAAGGCATTAATTGTGCACTTTTCCAAAAGCAGGCAACCCATCCTGCTAGCTCTTGAATCATATTGTGAAAGCATAATTGTATTCTGTGTATTCTTGGTTGACATTAAAATGGTCTGTTAGTTGTGCCTAGCAGAATGTCTTTCTTTCTGAATTATGTATTTAGATAAACTCATCCAACAACTTCAGAGCAACATTGTGTTCCTGTCCTCCCATCTGTATGTAAGAGTAAAAACTAAGAGGTAGGTTTACTAATTGGTTAAAATATCTTCTTCTCCACATGTCTTAAAATATGAATAAAAATATGTATGAAAAGAACATTTCACAAATGACTATTTCATACTTAAAGGCATATTGGAAATCTTAGATATTTAAGCAAGGACAACTATGTAACTGCTACTCAGCATTGGAGTATATAATAGCAAATTATAGCTATGCAAATATCAGCTATGCCTGACTATTGATCTTTTTATCTGCCTCTAGTTCTCAAGACTTCAATTCTTCTCAATAGCAACTTATTTTTCAAATAATTTATCTGCAAAAATTTACATGAATTTTTAAATTTTATTAGAACCTAATAATTATTACCTCTTTTGAATTTTCTCATAAGGCCTCTATAATACGGCCCTTTTCCTGCTTCAATTTATTCCCTGGAGTTGGCTCTATCATACTTTTATCTTCTTTGCATGTAATATTCATCTACGGCTTTTTATGTGTTGTTATTCTGACTGACATTTATTCCTTTATTCCTTTACTTCTTCCACTTGTTCAGAATCTACATATTTCTAAAGGCTCTGTTTAAATGTTCTATTAGTTTTCTTCTGTTTAATTCACTCAAGGAATGCTTCTTGCATCCTTCACTGTTCATGTCTACAGCTAGCTTCTGTCAGAAAATTGACATTACATCAATAGCAGTACCTTCCATGGACTTTGTTTCAATATTTTAATATCTAGGTTATTGCTATTAAAAAATAGTACAAATTAAAATACCAAAGGAAAAATAAAAGACAAATTGCAAACCAATATGACAAGTACATTAAATTCTATTAATTTAAATAATTTCTACAAATAAGAAAATAACACCTAACAAGTAAATATTAAAGAATATGCATTAGTAATTCACTAGTATATTTAAATTCTCCATCATAAAATACAAAATGCTTCAAGATGATTGACAAATTAGGTTTTCAACAAGCAAATTATCTTTTTTATAATCATAAAGAATGTGTAAATAAACTGACACTGTGATGTAATGCTGGTCCGAAGAGAAATTGGAAAGCAACCTCGCATTATGAAAAATCGAACATTCACATTTCTGTGTTGGCAAGTCCACACTTGTGCCTTTTTCCTAAATAAATAATGAATACTTTGAAACCTTTATGTAGATAAAGTTTGTCAGAGAACCACTTATCATACTAAAAGTTAAAGCAGTTTTTAATTATAGGAAAATTGTTAAAATGAATTCAGGAATATCAACTTGTAAGAATATTGGGTGGCCATTAAAATAATAAATTACTTTTAATTCAATAATTAATGGAGCCTTTTAAAGACACATAGTGTAGCTTTAGATACCTTCTAAAATAACACTTATTTAATACATCTTCCGAGTACAATGTATGGTCTGTAGTATCAGAGAATATGCACCATTTACTGTGAAGATAAAGAACATATAGGCACTCAAAGCATTTATGGAATGAATAATAGATTGGTGTTGTCTTACTGGGTTCATGATCCTTCTTACATTGTGACTTGTTAGTGGTCTAAATTTCCAAAGTAGGTAAGCTACACACTGAAATATTGCAATATTGCATGACTCATTCTAAGACACAGTTTTACAGAAGAAGACAGGATTTAAAAAAAAAAAAAAAAAAAAAAAAAAAAAACAGGCTGGCGTGGTGGCTCACTTGTAATCCCAGCACTTTGGAAGGTCGAGGCGGGTTGGATGACTTGAGTTCAGCAGCTCGAGACCAGTTTGGGCAACATAACAAAACCCCGGCTTTACCAAAAATACAAAGAATAAGCCCTGCGTGAGGACTGAGATGGGCAGATTGCTTGAGCCTAGGAGGCGGAGACTGCAGTGAGCCAAGATGGCGCCCTGAACCCGAAACTAGGTGAAATACTGAGACTCTATCTCAAAAACATTAAAAAGGAACAAACAAATACATAAAAACGATGTCTTCCATGCTTCTGTGTCACAGGTCTATATGTTTTTCTTACACAATGTTTTCCTTTCTTTGAAGAATAAAGAGATTGGAGTTGGTTAACTTAGGAGAAGGCTCTTGCAGTTTTATAAACCTGGGGTCTAGGAGAAGAAAAATTGGAAGGACTAAGAGCGTGAAAACACTAGGTAATGAGTCAGAGTGCTCAGAAGTGTCTTCAAGGTTCAGGCAGCTAAGCAAGGTATAAATAAGACCAGGGCTCCCCAAAGAACCCTAAATCCTTGACAACTCCCCTCAGAGACTGCAGTACACCAGCTATACATCAGGTCTAGTGAGACAGGGCAGTTTTTCCCCATGAAGTCTGCCACATAAAGTCTTAGTTTTGCCCCTGGTCCAAACTAAAAACTTCATGGAAAAGTATTTGGCCAGGAGCTGAACTGTACACTTGGGAGGTCCTCAAGACCACTTCCAAGCTCAATAATTTGCCAGAAGAATTCACAGAACTCACAAAACTATTATCTCCATAGTTATGGTTTATTGCACTGAAAAGATACAAATGAAAGTCAGCTAAGGGAAGAGGCAGGATAAAGAGACACTGGTGTGATATTTCCAGCTATATCTCAGTGGGTTTGTATGGACAATGCTTATTTCTTTTTTATGCATGATAGTAACATATGGAGTATTGTCAACCAGCAGATCATACCTAAGTCTGGCACTCAGAGTTCCTATTGGGAGTTGGTGACATTGGCATAGATGACTACCCAGAAGGCTGACCTTACTCTCCAGCGCCTCCAGCGGCCACATTAATATCATGTAACCTAATGTCCTATCATAAATCACATTGTTAGCATAAACTATCTGGCATAGTCCAAGGTTCTCAGATAATCAAAGACAATCGTCTCAGGCAAGACATCCCAAGGACTACGAGGTTACCTTCCAGAAACTGGGAAGAAGGGACCAAAATTTGTTTGGTCAAAGTTAATTCTTTATTGCATACTACCTTTGTCTCCTGGAGCATTAATTTCTTCTGTGTCTTGGAATCATTCCCATCAGCATACTAATATGTCAAATAATATATACAAATATCAAATTAAAAAGCAGCAAAGGCCAGGCGCAGTGGCTCAAGCCTGTAATCCCAGCACTTTGGGAGGCCGAGATGGGTGGATCACAAGGTCAGGAGATCGAGACCATCCTGGCTAACTCGGTGAAACCCCGTCTCTACTAAAAATACAAAAAATTAGCCAGGAGTGGTGGCAGACGCCTGTAGTCCCAGCTACTTGGGGGGCTGAGGCAGGAGAATGGCGTGAACCAGGAGGCGGAGCTTGCAGTGAGCCGAGATCTGGCCACTGCACTCCAGCCTGGGTGACAGAGCAAGACTCCGTCTCAAAAAAAAAAAAAAAAAAAAAAAAAAAAAAAAACAGCAAAAACAATAACAATGAACATTGTCTTTTGACCCAGTGTCTTTCTTCAGCTACCATCGGATTTCTTTGCAATGCCCTTTATGGAAAATATCCAAACTCTCTATCTCAATTCCCCCTTCTCTCCTTGTCTTCTCTAACCATTTCAATTGTATTCTAGTTTTAATCAACCAATGATAGCAGTAATTCTAGCTGTCTCTCAAATTCTATTCTCTTCTTCTACCATGCAAACAAAGCACTCAAATTTTACCTATGCCTGTCTCTTCAGTTGGAGATTATATTATTTATCCTCACAAGTAAATGTAGTCATGTAACTATTCTAGGTAATTAGATATTTAAAAATTGGATGAGTATAATTCCCACACAACTTCCATAAAAGTAGCATGTTTTACACTTTTTCCAATTCTTGCTCTAATTTTTACTAGCTGGATCGTGGATCTGACACAGGAAAGTAGACAGCTATTTTAGAACAGAAGTTAGAAGCTTTGTGTTGGGATTTTCAGAGCAACAAGGTAAACAGAGCCATGTTAACACTTTCACAGAGATTATATTGTCAGCCCTGATTTTGTTACATAAGAGGGTCTGTTAGTGAGGATTCTTCAGAGAAACAGAGCCAATAAGATATATACATGTAGACAGATATAAAAGAAGAGATTTAGTGTAGGAATTGGCTCACACAATTATGGAGGCCAAGAAGTTCCCCAGTACGCCATGTGAAAGCTGATGGTATAATTCAGTCTGAGTCTGAAACTCTGAGATCTGTCAATGGCATAACTCACAGTGCAAGGCAGAAGGTCTGAGAACAGTGGGGAAAGGCAGGAAGCTATTGGTGTAAGTCTGAAGGTCCAGCATCCAAGAACTCCAGTGTCAACAAGATGGAAAAGATGGATGTCCCAGCTCGAGAAGCAAAAGTGAAGTCACCCTTCCTCCCACTTTTTGCTCTTTCTTGGCCTTCAATGGATTGGATAATACCCACCTAGATTGGTGAGAGTGGATCTTCTTTATAGTCTACTGAATCTATGCTAACCTCTTCTGGAAACACCCTCACAGACACACCCAGAAATAAGGTCTCACCACCTATTTGGGTTTCCCCTAACCCAGTGAAGCTGACATACCAAATTAACCATGACAATGGGCAATATGCTTCTATCTTGCTTTCAGTTACTAATATTTTAGGGTGATTGTTAAAATAACTGATCTGATCTCCTAGCTAATATATTGTTGACCAAAACTGTAAAAAGCAATGGCAAATTCTGTTCTTATTATACTAAAGTTGTAAACACTATTTAGTAATTTTTATTTTTGAAAATAACTTCTAGTTGTATTTTCCCTCGATCTCACTAGCATTTTGTGACAATGGCTCATTTTACCTGTCAACATGGCTAGGCTGCAGTACCCAGTTATTTAATCAACTACTAATCCAGGTGTTGTGATTATATTACATATATGCAGTTAATATTTGCAATCAGTTGGCTCTAAGTAAAGGAGATTATCTCAATAATGTTATTCTCATGTATTTTGACCATTGAGCTAATCTTTGGATTATCCAACACTATTCGGAAAACTTTTGAGCTGTATATACCTCACTGTAACAGAATTCTTGTTTACAGGATTTACACTGGAATTAATACAAAATAAAACACATACTATAAATCCAACTGAAATTTTAGTTTCATAATTCTCATATTTTTATGAATTATATTTTTTGAATAAGTATTATGTTGTTTAAACTGTGTTATGAATAAACTTTCTTCAACTATAATTCATCATTTCAAGGAGTCTCTGCTCTATTCTCTCCTTGAGATTAATAATTCCTTCCATGTTCTCTATTTATTTTCAGTTATGTATTTTATTTTACCCACCTTGGTCACTTCCAGAGCATTGTGTCTTCCTAAGTATTACCCATTATCACCTGTCATTGAAGCTATCATCAGATGACACCACCCACTGCAACTGCTCCTCATAATTATTTAGAGATTCCTGGATTACTTCCTCTTACATTAGGCACGCACTCACTCTTCAAGACCATATCTCTAATAAGTCTTAATAATTTCCATGTTTCTATAAGGACTCCTTGTAATAATCATGCCTCCTCCTTCCCTTTACGGTCATGTTTTCATAAAACCTCTGCTATTTACACCCATAGGCACATTCTAGATTTCGTTATTACAAAACATGATGCATTTCTACATTTTCGATATCAAGCCCCACTCTCTTCTCTCCATGTCTCTTATTAATTCCCTAAACCATAAATCTCATTGACCCTAACACTTTTATACTTTATCTCATGTTATAGTTTCCTTACTCATCATTGTAATAATTTTTTATCCTCAACATCCTGGCTCACGTCTCCCTTTATCATAATTAAATGGTAAAAATCTAATTAAGTCCATTCTTTGTCCACTTCATGACCTCATCTGAGCAGTTGAATGTAGCTGGTAGAGAAAATTGTATAACATTACTGTTCTGATGAATCTCACTTTAAATTTATGACTTCTCATTTGAAATCAGTTCTTAATACTGCTCCATAATTCTACAATATTATTTTACCACTATTCTAAAAGATACTTTTGGTACCTTTGATTATTTCATTTAACCTCAAAGACTTCTTTCTTCTTTCTCAACCTAAGCTAATGAACACACTTCCCTATTCACTGAGAAAATAAAAACAATCAGAAGAGAACTTCCACAAACCTCCCCCACAATCACAACTACTTGTCACATTTGTCAGTGTGCCTGCACCGTGTCTATATTATCTAAATTGTATTCAGATATTTCAGATGAATATTGCAAACTATTATATAGGGCCACCTATTGAAGAATTATAAGTAGTTTTTCTCATTCTCTCCTGCATTGTGAATACCTTCTCCCTACTGGATTATTTCCATCTGCATACAAGCATATTGGATTAACTCCCATCTTTAAAACAAAATAAAGCCAAACAAAATCAAATTTCTCTTCACCTTTATATCTCCCTACTGCTAATATCTATGCCACTGCTCCTGGATACAGAATTTTTATTTTTTTTCAATGCATTCTTTTTGCCTTTTGCTTCCAATTCTTCTCTTTGTGTTCTCTCCTGAGTCAATTTCAATCATGCCAGTTCTCACCATTCTAATATTATATATTATGACACAGCCACTAATGACTTTCACATTAATAAGTAAAATCATCAACAATTCTGCTTTATTTATTTTCCCTACTTCAATGTTTGCATACTTATTCAGTCTCTCTTCCTTAAGATAATGTTATAAGAATTTTATAATGACATTCTTTCTTGGATACGTTCTTTACTTTTTGTTAATACCTTCTAAGAACTATTGACTGACTCTTTCTTGACTTTCTACATTCTAAATATTGCAATATTCCAAGGCCCAGTCTGAAAGATTTTCTCTTTTCTACATATTGTCATTAGAAGAGTAACACACCCAGGCTACGGAGTTAAAATACACTTCATATATTGATTACTTTCCGATTTATATTTCTATCTTGGCCCTTAGCTTTGGACTCAAAATTCAAATTGATTAACTCATGTATTTGAAATTGAGCTTTTTTTTTTCCCCAAATTTTCTTCTCTTCATTACAGTGAATGGAAATTCTATCTTCTACATTACTCCGTCCACAAAATTTTAAGACTCACTTCATTTTTACTTTCTTTTAAATCTCACATTCAATCTATTAGAAAACATATAAGAAGTTTATTCTATATTAAAAATGTGATCCCTTCATACATGTTCATATCTTTAGTCTTTGTTCAAGTGCTATGACCTGGATAATAGCAATTTCTTCTTAACTGACACCCTTTCTATGATAATTTTATTTTCCTTTTAGAATATTCTCAAAATATAAGCAGAGGTATTGTGCCAAAATTATATTTCTCTTTTTCTCAAAAAGTCCCTTCAATAACCACCCATCACACTTGAGCAATAGCCCAGATTCACATATAATCTATATAAGTTTATTTGCTACATCTGACTTCATCCAGCATTCTTATGTCTTATACATATCACTCAAAGCACACTGGCCTACTTCCTTTTCTTGATCACATCTTGGTAACTTGCACTTGCGGTATTCTGTTTAAAACATTCTTCAGATTCCCACATGACTTTGTCTCAAGTTTTCCTCAATTATCTGTTCAAGTGCTATTTTTTAGTGAAAAAGAAAATCATGTGTATCTACATAAAAGAGCAACCCCCAAAATTGGTCACTACATACCAATTCTCATTCATCATAGCACTTATCATCATTCTTAAATTATTTGTTTGCTTATGTACTTATTCTCTAGATCCTGAGTAAGATATATATCCTGTTTGAAAAATATACATTCGTTTCCATGTCCAGAGGACTATCAGACACATAATAGGTACTCAATAAATTATTGGATGAATGAGTCTTTGAATTTTCTCTTTACATTTTTTTCTATTTCCAATGCACCATTATTACCTATTTACTATTTTTCCAAAATATGTTCCAATCCTCACCCTTTCTCATCTCCACTGCTACAATATTGGTCCAAGAGACCATCCATACTTCCATTGATAATTATATCAACCATCTGATTGTTCTCCCTGCATTCTCTTTTCTAGTTACATGGAATTAATATGATAGAAAGTGTAAGTAATCTTCGTATGGAGTAAAAATTAGCACACCATTTCACTCTTGAACTAGCTTCTCATTGTAAATCAAAGAGCATCGACACTTTCTACCAAGGTCTACAAGGCCTGCAAGAGGTCTAACTCTCTGATTTCATCTCTTATGTATCATTGGTTCTTTTGCTATATTTCAGTCACACTTGCTTGCTGTTTCTTTCCTTGAACACAGTAAGCTTATATCTGTCAGATATTTTTTATATTTTTGATTTCTTGGAAAGTATTTCTACTAACACATTTTCATGTTGCCTTCTTCTAATCATTCAAATCTTAACTCTAATATAATCTTCTCGAAGACTCTCTGAGCACATAAGTAATGTAAACTATTTTTTCTTATAATTAAGATGATCTAAATTATGTCCTTATTTGTTAATAGAATTATAATCATTTTCTTCCACTAGCATGAAAATCTTTGAAGGCAGGGACTTTTATATCTTGTTTAATTCCTGAGTCGCCAACACCTATGATGTTTAAATTCCATAATGCTTGTTTAATGAATTTGTATTGACAAAAATAATAGTTTGTAGTTGATACTGTAGTGAAACCATGGTCAATCTTGACAATGATAAGTGACGGAGCATTATAAGATATAAAAATAGAATGAAAAATACTGAATAGTAGTCAGTAGATTAATGGATGAGATGAAAGAGCCAAAAACATGTATACGCATAGGAGAATATGTCAAATGACAAATCTGGCATTTTAAAACAATGAAATGAGCATGTACTATCTATTAAATGTTGTTGGAACAATTCATTATACCATGGAAGAGTAGAACTCTTAGTCACATCTTAACTCAACTCAATAAATAATACATGAGGATCTTAAATAGTGAAAAACAAAACACTCCAATATATTAAAATATGAGGACATTATTTATAATCTTAAAGTGCAGAATGTCTCCTCACGGAAGATTAAAAAGTTAGAATTCATGAAGAAAAATGTTTTTTATGACTATTGTATTAGTATGGGTTCTCCAGAGAAAGAGAACCAATATGAAAAAGTTATAGATATAGACATAGACAATATAAATATAAGAGAGACTTACAAGAAGAAATTATGGAGCCTGAGAAGATTGAAGATCTGCATTTGTCACACTGAGACCAGGGGAGCTGATAGAATTATAGCTTCAGTCTGAGTCCAAAGACCTGACATCCAGGAGAACGAATGGTGCAATTTCCAGTCTGAGGCTGGGTCCTAAAGCAGGAGAAGACTGATATTTTAGCTCAAAGACAGTTATATAAAGAGAGACAATTATTTCTCACTCAGATTTTTATTCTATTTAGGTTTTTAATGGATTGGATGAGGTCCACCCACATTGGAAAGAGCAATCTACTTTACACAGTCTACGGATTCAAATTTTAATCTCATTCAGAAATATTCTCAAAAACATATCCAGAATTACTATAAGCTAAAATCTGTGCATCTCATGACCCAGTCAAATTGATATATAAAACTAACCATCTCAAGTCTACCTTTTTTGAACCTGGCACACATACACATCTCCTCAAGCCATATTTAACCTCCAAATAAAGAAAATAGCAAGGCCATAATTTGTCCTAACATGATACAACTATTCTGAGAACAATTAGAAAATCATTAATCTCTTTCTCAAGAGAAGTAAAGTGTTTGAGTGATGTTTACTGTTCTCTATGTTAAGCGCTATGATTTAAAATTAATAATACTTAAGTATAATGATATAAAATCATCAAATCAATACAGCTTATGTTAAATGATAAAGGAATAAGAGAGGTATGAAAAAATAGGTTATCCATATGAATATACACACAAACATATTCATAACAAAATAAGGAGAAATATTTATGACAATTATAGTCTATGTTTCTGTAACTGGCTACATGATCATAACTGGAATCAACAACTACCTTCTTCCTCTATCCATTCTCTATTACTGTTTACCTATGAAAGCATCTCAGGTTTTCATGGTTCTTTACCTAATGGAGTGACCTAAATCTTTACAACTGAAGGATCTGGGCCATTAGTGGTCCTGCCTGGAATGGGTGGTTGTAATTTTTTATTGACCTCAATTACATGGCATGGCAATTCTAAGATATAACTTAACATATCTCCTTATTCTAGACATGTTCTTCTTCCATTAGGGAGTATCAGTCCAATTTCTTCTTGGTAGTAAGAATCAATTACCCCAGCTGACACCAAAACTTCCTACTTTGCTTGTTGATTCAGAGGCATGAGGAGTTTTAAGTGGTTAGGTAGCCGTCTTAACTTTCAGGTTAGTATGATCATTGTTATGTCTCATGGTAGAAACATCTTTCTCTTTGGAACAAATACCTCTAGGCCAGCAGTGTATAAGGTTGTGGGAACAGAAAAAAAAAAAAAGAAAAAAATTAGCTAGTGGGTCAATAGGAGCAATAGTGAGTGGTGATAGTCTCATTTTCACCCCTTGATTCCTGTACCCATGAATCTTGACTGTTGGAAAAATAACGTCATATGTTAGATGCTAATTGAGAGTGTATACAACCTCTTGAAGAATGTTATTCCAGCCCTGAAATGTATTTTCATCTATCTGATGCTGTAACTGAGTCCTCAAAAGGATGCTACTGTTTTACCAAACTAGTTGTTTCAGGATGGTGGGGAACATGGTAATATCCGAGAATTTCATGAACATTGACTGACCCATAGCCCTATTAAATTTGCTCTAAAGCATGTTCCTTGATGAGAAACAGTGCTGGGTGAAATACCATGATGTTGGGTAAAGCATCCCACTAGTACACAAATTGTAGTTTTGGCGGAAGCATTGTATGAAACTAAGGCTAATTCATATTCAAAGTAAGTGTCCATTTCAGTAAGAAAAAAAATTGCTTTACTTTGTAGTTTGAAAACAGTCTAGTGTAATCAACCTGCTGCCAGGTAGCTGGCTAATTACTCTAAGAAGTGGTGCCATATTGAGGACTCAATGTTAGTTTCTACTACTGGCAGATTGAGGAAACCTAAGCAGTGGTCGTAACCAGGCCAGTCTCTGTGAGTGGAAGCCCATGATGCTGAGTTCATGTATAACTTCCATCGCTGCCACCATAACCACTTTGCTCATGAACCCCTTAGGTGATGACAAGGGTGACTAGAGAAAGAGGCTGATTGGTATGCATAGACTGGGTCATCCTGTCCAATTCATTATTAAAATCTTCTGCTAAGGTCATCCTTTTTGAGTATTCATGTGAGACACAAAAATCTTCATGTCTATCATACATTAAGAGAGGTCTATCCACATACCTTTTCCCCAAATTTCCTTGTCATCAATTTTCCAATTATATTCCTTCCAAATGTCTGACTATTCAGTCAAACAATAGGCCAAATCCCATGAATTAGTACGTAATTCCATATCTGGCCATTTTTCCTTCCAATCAAAGTATACAACCAGATATAGTGCTCAAAAACCCACTAGGAGGATTTCCATTCACCAATGTCCTTTAAGAATGCCCCTGAAAGGGGACGTAGCTGTCCACTTTTGAATAGTTTCTGCGTATCATACATAACGATCTGGAAATAAGGCCGCAATCTTCTGTTTCTCTGTCAATTGATTATAAGTAATTCTCTGTGAGGCTATGGGTAGGATGTGAGAGAGACAACAGTGTAGCAGGAGACAAGAGCATGGACATTTGGGCCACTTCCTCATGCACCTGACTTCAGGTCTGCTTAAGCCCAACAACATATATACTACACCTATTTGAAGTAGCACTATTGTCATGCCCAATTTTGTGGCTTGATGAATCAGATAATACTCATTTCAAAATGTGTAGCTAAAGTCACATGGTAATGTGATGGTTCATAGTTCAGTATCTACTGAGGCCCAGTAGCAGGCCAAAAACTGTTTCCAAAAAAGAAGAGAAGTGTTTTTTTTGGATGGGTGACAGGACTCTTCACTCCAATATCCTAAGGATTGCACTCTGATTCTCCTATAAAGAACTGCCAGTCACTCCAAACAGCATCCCTGTGTGCCATTGATACTTTATCCATCACTGAGTCTGCTGGATCACATGGTCCAAGCAGTAGAGCAGCTTGCACAGCAGCCTGTATGAGTTGGAAATCCTTCTCTTATTTTGGAATCCACTTAAAACTGGCAGCTTTTTGGGCCACTCAGTAAATAAGCCAAAGTAATACACCCAAATGAAATATAATTTTTTTTCTCCAAAATCTAGGGACACACTAAACACCATGCCTTTTTTTGGTTGTAAGTGGGGCCAGACACAACAACTTATCCTTCACCTTATAAGAGATATCTACACATGCTGCATACCACTGAAGCCCAAGAAATTTCACTGACATAGAAGGACCCTAAGTTTTTGTTAGATTTATTTCTTACACTCTGACATGTGTATATCTTACCAATCTGTCTACAGTAGTTGCTACCTCTTGTTCACTACATCAAATCATCATAATTTCATCAATGTGATGATGGCCCAGTATAATATCTTGTTGAAGGGAAATTAAATCAAGATCTCTGTAAATTACATTATTATGTAGGGCCAGAGAGTTTATATATCCCTGAGATGGGACAGTGAAAGTATATAGCTGGCCTTGTCAGCTGAAAGAAAACTGCTTATGGTGGTCTTTATTAAAAGGTATAAAGAAAAAAAAAAAAAAAGCATTTGCCAGCTTAATAGCTGCATACCAGGGACCAAGGGATGTGTTAATTTTGTTAAGCAATGAAACCACACACAGAAGCTGCAATTGGAGTCACCACCTGTCTAAGCTTATGATAATACACTGTCATTCTCCATAGTCCCTCTGTCTTCCACATGCGCCAGGTAGGCAACTTGAATGAGTATGTAGCGGGAAATCCACTCTTACATCTTTTGAGTTTTGATGGTAGCACTAATCTCCTCAATTCCTCCGTAATTGCTATATTGCTTTTCCTTTACTATTTTTCAAAGTAGAGGTAGTTTTATTGGCTTACACTTTGCCTTTTTCACCATACTATCCCTCACTCTACCAGTCAGAAAACCATTGTAGAGATTCTACCAGTAACTACATATATTTATTTCAGTTATGCATTCTAGAACTTGGGAAACAGCCACAAAATAGGTTCTGGGACTCATTGGGCTCACTGTGAGATGGACCTGAGACATAATTTCATAAATCACATGACCTTCACAGGTCCCTGCTTTGACTTGTAGACTTAAGTAACATTTTGGGTCTCCTGGAATTAGTATCAGTTTAGAGCCAGTGTCTAGTAGTCTCTGAAAGTTGTATTATTTCCCTTTTCCCAATGTACAGTTAACCTGGTTAAAAACAACAACAACAACAACAAAAAAAAAAACATTGATCTCTTTGGAGGAAGGCTTTCAGAAGGATTAAAAGTATAAATTTTTGATAATGTACTAGGTTCTTCCTTGTGGAGACCTGACCTTGCCTTAATTCAATGGGTTTTGGTTAAGTAAACGGTTTCAAATCCAAAAATTGATTGAGGGGTCATGAACCTCTGGTTGATTCAGGTCAGACTTTTGTTCACTAGACCTAGAAATTTTCAGTTTATACAGATTGATATGATTTGTCTCTGTATAACTTCCCAAATCTCACCTTGAATTGCAATCCCTACGTGTTGGGCGAGGGGCCAGGTGGGAGATGATTGAATCAAGGGACGTCTCTCTTGCTGTCCTCTTGATAGTGAGTGAGTTTCCATGAGATCTGGCTGTGTGAAAGTGTGTGGCACTTCCCTCTTTGCTCTTCCTGCAGAACTGTGAGTCAATTAAACCTCATGTCTTCATAAATTATCCAGTCTCAAGTAGTCTTTATAGTAGTATGAAAACAGACTAATAAACAGATCAAGTAAAAACTTAGTAAACTTTCTATTTCATTTCTTATCTACTTCACCATGATCAACTAGCAAATGCCATACATCTGCAGGAGTTAGGCTGTTCTGACTGTCGCTGTGACTCTGCTTTCCATCGTGTTGTCAATGCCCACCTTGTGTTTGGCAGTTGAGGTCTGCCACTGAGCCCCTCTCACTTAATGATTCAACTACTCCCATTGCATTTAGGTTTCCCAATTCAGTGACTGTAGTTTCCCCTGTAAGGTCTGAGTTATGGAGAAGAGCAACCACAAAGCTCCTGAATGATGCTAGGTTTTCTTCCCGCAAAAATTTATTTCTTGTAGTAGTGGTGAGAGATTTGTCTTTTGGATAGCCTACCCTATCATCACTACAATGTGGATGAATATGTCTTAAATGACAAACTACTCTAACATTCCAATATTTCTAAATCTTTGAATCCCTTCCTCTACATTGAATATGACAGGTTCAGCATGTTTAATTTACAATGGTAGGCCACCTTTTGGTTTATGATTCATCCACCCAAATAAACTGATGGTGATAGCTGTGGTCTGTCTGGACTGGCTACTGTGAAGATGCTGGCTGCAAGAGGGGAAGGCATGCCAAGTGATGTGCACTCCATGGGAGCTGGCAGGAGCCAGACACAGGTGGGAGCCCTGCCCCCTTCCAAGTTTGCAGGGCCCTATACTCCCGGATACAGCTGCAGTCAACTAGTTGTGGCTATGGACCTAGGCATCCCTGAGCATTTGGGGGCCAGGAAGCCCACCATCCCCCACTGCTCCCACTTCCTGAACTCTCCCTGCTCCTGGTGCCCACTCTTGGGTGGAGGAAAATGGTGGCCATGAATGGGGGCTGTCATGATCCAGCCAGTTGTGCACACACTCTGGGCAGCACTGCCAGCCCCCTACAGGCTTGCCCTGCCCCCCAAGGGTTTGGGCACTGACAAGCTCAGGGAGAGAGTCCCAGGTGGAGCTCAGGGTAGCTTGGCGCAGGCCTGTAGGCACCACTTTGCATGAATACCTTGGGCTCTGTGGATGACATGATTGATGGTGGTAGGAGGCAGACAGGCTCCAGGACAGTGATATGGTTTGGTTATGTTCCACCAAAATCTCATCTTGAATTGTAGCTCCTGCAATTCCCAAGTGTCATGGGAAGGGACCTGATGGGAGGTCATTGGATCACGAGGGTGCGTCTTTCCTGTGTTGCTCTCATGACAGTGAATGAGTCTCATGAGATATGACGGTTTTATAAGAAACAATTCCCCTGCACAAGTCCTCTCTCTTGTCCATGGCCATATAAGAAGTCCCTTTGCTCTTCCTTTGTCTTCTGCCATGATTGTGAGGCTTCCCAAGCTATCTGGAACTGTGAGTCCATTAAACTTATTTTTCTTTATAGATTACCCAGTCTCAGGTATGTCTTTATCAGCAGCCCAAAAGTGGACTAATACAGGCAGAAATGAACAGGTTCCTGGTTAAGCCCCACTTTCACACCAGGGATGGCCTGACACATAGGGACTGGGCTGTCAGTTCCAGGTGGAATCTGTGGACTGGAGTGAGAACTTATGGTGATTTTTCCAGCCTCAACCATGGCCATACATTGACCAGTCAGCACACATTTCTTCCCTTCTGAGCCCATAAAAACCCTAGACTCAACCAGACTCCAACACTCTCGGGATGACCTCCCTGTGGAAAGGAGCTACTCATGGTAGGTCTTCTCTCCACTTACAGCTGGATACTTGTCAGGATAACCTGTCTGCAGAAAGGAGCTACCCGGTTCAGTTCTCCTGAGAGCTGTTCTGTCACTCAGTGAAGTTCCTCTCCATCTTGCTCAACTTCCAGTTGACAGAGTACCTCATTCTTCCTAGACGTGGGACAAGAATTCAGGACCACTGGAATGGTAGGAAAGAAAGAGCTGTAACAAAAACAGGGCTGAAAACATACCCCTCTCACTTGCTACACTGAGGGCGATGAGAAGGAGAGAAGAGCTGTGGGCCTTTGGGGAGCTCAGACCTAGGGGCTTCCCAAGCCAGGGCTGTGACACCTTCTTTGGGATCTGTGGTTCCTGGTGTTTCCAAGCTCCTGGGAACCATAGCACTGCAGTCATCCAGGTACAAATGCCTGCAGCAGAAGCCACATGTGGTAAATCTGGTCTAGCTGCAGTCTCACATGGAGCCAGCACCTGTGCCAGTGTCTGTAGCTGCCTGCCCCACTGCAGCAACTGGCATGCCCAGCTGTGGGCAGTGACTGGACCCTGTGCTCACTTGTCCATACATCCCTTGCCACTCTGCACCTGGCTCACCCTTGGCAGGTGTGGGATCCAGGTCAGTAATGCGAGCAGAGTACAGCCTCCCTGGCTGAGTGGGCTGAATGAGCCCAGCAGGCATGAGAAATATGCATTCAGGAGACACCACTGGCCACAGAGGTTTCCAGCTGGCAAAGTGACAGCCCAAAGATCCCATGACAATGAGGCTCTTTCTAACTCCCTGTGCTACAACATTAATTGCAGAATCTCTGTTTACTGAGATTTAATGAGCAGCATCTCAGTTTATTGACCACTTACCTATAACTTCAGCCTGATTCAATTTAATATTTCTTCCACCATTACCCTACACACTAATAACAACCTTTTCCACACGTGTTCTTCAGCTTTCCATCAGTTCAAGTTAGAAAGCTCAAGTAGTTCTTTTAGAGTGTAGTGCACATCCTCATGGGTCACAGTTTGTGCTGTACCTTTAGAGTCTTGCTGGACTTGAATCTACTTATAGGTTTAGAAGCAAAGAGGGGTGATAGGATTGCTCCCAAGGAAAATCAGCACTGTCTTGCATAGCAGCTTACTTAGTGGGGGTCATTACAGTCTACAGAGGCAATGCAGAGCTAATCTCAGAGGGAAGTTGAGAGGCCACCACCACTAGGGTGGGGAGACATCTTCTACTGGCAAAGATGACTCATCATAATTTAGAAAATCAATGTCTCCAGCTTCACCATTTCAACTTACAAGATACGACTCTTTCCCATTCAATTGCCCTCACTGTAACAACAGGTACCCTTCTAAGCTGAAAGGTCAATTTGTAAATCAACCAGTTTCAGTCAGATTTTGCATTTGTTCTTCAGTAGTCCCAGCCTGTGTCTATAGGAGATAAGAATCTCCATCGGGGCAGAAATAGGAGTGATCAGTCCTTTATGGGGCACTTGACCTAGGAATTTAAATTTCTGAGTTTATTGCATTTTTATCACTTTTTGCAGTGACATTACAAGTAATCAGCCAAGTATCATATGCACAGTAATCCAGCTCCTTTCTTCTTATAAGTAGCTAATTAGGCATACTCAAAGAAAATATTTGCAAATCTTTATTGCCAGATCACCATATAGACTAGCAGTGCTCTCTTTAACACTGAAAATGGAGTCACTAGTGTCTTCAAATCCAATCAGTTTGGAGGGAGAATTCCAGAAATCTTACAATTAAGACTCATCCTTAAATTTCTGTTCCTCTCAGTACCTAAATCTATGTTAGCCTGGGTTCTTCAAGAAAAGGGGTGTGTGTGTGTATGTGTGTGTGTGCACTTTGAGAACATATTTATTTTACTATTGTTTATATCAGCTCAGAATTTTATTGTTGGATTTTCACAACTTCAAGTTTGACAGCGATTGCTTATTCTTTAAGATGAGTTTCTAAATGTTAAAGAGAAATGTTAAGTTTCTAAGTGTTGAAGAGAAATCCATTGTTTTTAATATTCAAAAGGCTTCTCAATAAGTAAGTTATTACTTACACATCTCTGATATCAAATCTGTATTTTGTTACTTATGGACGAAATTGGTTTCTGGGTTGATTTTCTTTATAGAGTTCTCCACCAATCTCACCATCACAAAAACTGTTACACTATTGTGGACTCTATATTTAAATATTTAACTGAAGGTTTCTGGCAATGGTAGCTAAGGAGACAGTACATTAAACAATTAAGCATAAATTGATTTAATGTAAATTAAACCTATGACAGTTTCACTGCTTCTTTTTTTTTTTTTTTTTTTTTTTTTACCTTATTGTAACTACTGAATTTATTGGTAAGGGTCATTATAATTTTTAACATTCATTGTTTGACATGGATTTAACTTGTCCTCAGCTTGCAATTAAGCTTGCAATTCAACACTTCAATTTATCTCACTATTAGTGAAGCAATTTCTGTATTAAGTGTCCAGTCAGAGAGAACTATATCCTTAGCAATCTCTAGGGCACTGATAGAATGTTTCCTCAATTCTGAATCAATCTCTCTCTCACACTGATTGTTTTGAAGCCAAGTCATTGCTAGAAAATAACTCCTATGTGCTTCATAGCACCTAGAGCTTCTTTGATCCACCCTGGGCATGATTAATGGAGTCAGCAATATCATAGTTAATGGAGTCTGTTGAAGTATTCACAGCTGGAAAGTATATTTAGAGGTTATTTACAATAACTATAGTAATTTATTATTTTTATTTTATGCACGTTTTGTTTTCTAGTATATTCAGTTCTTTGATGCACACTTACTCCATTTGAAGTTGCAAGTATTTATTTTATAAATAGCTGTTTATGTAGTTTTGCTTTAAATTAGCTTTTTAAATTTGTAGATGTTTCTCAGTATTTTTGGAGATGCATAAGATTTTCAGTCCTTCTTTGCATCATTATTTTTACGAATTCAGAAAGTTGGAAGAGGTGATGATTAGTACAGCTCCATATTAATTTTGAACAGTCAAATCTCCAAACTAGAAAAAGAATCACAATACAAAAATGTAATAGCATATTATAGTACAGAAAGCTAATTTCCTGTTGCTGTTACAGATTCACTCACTAAAAATGTCAGGACAATCTTATTTCATAATTTTAACACAATAGTGGAGAGCTGTTGTAATAGAGCAAGTATTTATGTTAATTAGGTTTTGCTGAATAATGTGGTTCTTCAAAGATGATAGTTGTGGATATTGATTTTCCAAATGGACTGAGCCATTGATTGAATGCAATTTGAAGAGGAACAAAATTAGTCTCTTGAATTTACCTGGGGCTGCTACCGGTGGAATACATTATCTGAGGAATCCTATAGCTATGTTTAATAGGTCAAAGACTCCCCCTGCCTGTTGGTTCATTTGTGGAATCACTTCTAAGTTAATAATGTTTATGTCTAAAACCACAGGTGACTCCAAGGATATTGCTTAGTAATTGATATTTTTTCTTTGCTAAGATAAACAGATTCTGGAGTTAAATTAAGAATGCTAAGCTTTTTGATTCATACAGCAAAATGAGAAAGTAGGATGTTGATGACCCTTTGCAAATAACAGCTATTATTGGGAGATAGGATAGAAATTTTTCAATAGAGACAGCTGCCATAACAGTGATACAAATAGTTCACAGGGTGAAGACAACTGAAAACACCTTCATATGAAATGGGACATATTATTCCTTAATTATTATTAAGCAAAGAATCCTTTATCCACTGAGAGTGTTGTAAATGCAGTCAAGTAAATAAACTACATTTCTTAGATTATAAAGCATTTACTTTTTATATTAAATATTCATATTTTAGTCTTTTTGAAATTATAGCAGCACAACATATATTGTGCGTATTTCATTAGATGTTCAATTTAGTATTACAACAATGATATACTTTACAATAAATTTAAAAATCTAGCTTCTATGGAAATATTCATTAAATATTTGCATTAACTTTTTGTATTATGAACTGTTTATAGGATACAGATAAAGCCATAAAATAACATAACATCAAATAAAATATTTTCTTTTAATTGCTTCTAACATAAACAGCAACAAAAACCAAAGATAGAGTTGAATACTTCTGTCTAATGTGTCTCTCTGACACATTTCAAGATTCTTTTTTACATCTATTAAAAGTCACCAAGCCTCCAGCCTCATTCTTGTGCATGCTCTTATACAATTATTTTATTTCTGTAAAAGTACAATTGTTAACTATATGCAGAGTACATACACTTTGAATATTGCATTGAATTCACTCTAATATACTCTTCTATGTTCTATGTTTAATATTTGTAAAATTAGATTCAAAGGCATCTTAAAATAGCAAGTGGCAACATTATGTTTTATTTTATTGTAATAAGTAATATGAATATGTTATTTTGTAAAGTATATTCAAATATTGTATGACGTTTATTCATCATGTTGAATATACTTTATTATTTTATTTTTATTGGTTTTTATTGATCCTTATAAGAAACTTCCTCTCAGTTTATGACATTTATTTTAGGTAATTTGGCTTTTTTTTCTGGAGGTTGTTACATTTTATTTTGCTTTATAATTCATATGCTGAAGTTTCTTTTTATGTACACACATATATATACACACATATGATAGGTGTGTGTATCTGCACACACACTCACATATATACATTTATATACACACATATATATACACACATATCTATAAACACACACATGGTATATATTATTAAATCTAAGGTCATACACTTTTTCACTTTTGAATAATTCAAATAATATTGAAAATATTATTAAGTGTTAAATATTAAATATCAAGTATTATTGTTTTCCAATTCCTTTATTTTAGTATTTTGCAGCTTCTACATGCTTAATCAAGTAATTTTTAGCATCTCTTTTACTTATTGAATAATTATTTCAAAGTGAAGTGTTTTTCGACGTATGTTCCATTTCAAAAATTCTTTCTTTTACTATATTCTTTACAGGATTTGTGCTCTTGACTGGATTTTATTTTTATTCCAATAGATGTTAAAGTTATTTAAAGCATTTATAATTGAATATAATTTCCTATAATTCAGTTGTTCCAGATCTTTTCTCTTCCACAGTTCCTGATACATAATTACACTCATTTTTATCATTTCTTCTTTAATTAATTATGTCTTAATTTTACATTTATATTGTTATTTTGGTGTCTACACTAAAGATTGTATGCATTTTTGATATAAAATATTAATATAAATATTTACTTTGCTTATCCCAGAAAACACTAGAATCTTAAAAGACATATTATTATTGTTCTTATGCATTTTAATTCTTCATATATTTAATGTCCTTAAGAAATTACTCTTAATTTTTTACAGCCAATATAATGGGCTATTAGTTTACCTTTTTGATTTTTGTTCCTTCCTGGATTTCTATATTTCTTTGTGCTATCATTTTATTTCTGTCTGAAGAATGTCACCTAAATTTTTCTATAAGAATGTTCAGTGCAAGCATGCCGTAATAGCTTCTCTGAATATTTATTTTATGAATTTTGTATATTTTATTTTCTCTGGAATGTAATTTTACATTAGCAGTTATTTTCTTCCAGCACTATGGCATTCAGTGGTCTTCTGACTTCCGTTTGTGTGAAGTTGACTGTCAAGTTTTTTGGGTGCTTTCTGAAAAAAACAAGTTTTTCTCTCTGTTTTCTTTTAATATTTTCTCTTTATATCTGAAGAGAAATTTCCATATTTCATATTCAGTCTGCATCATTTTGACTATAATAAGCTTTTGTGCTTTCCTATGTATATTTTCCTGTTTGGAATTTACAGGGCTTCTTCAGTCTGATGATTGATGACTTACAACACTTTGCGAAATTCGCAGCTAATAACACACATAGTATCACTTTTTCCTCATTATCCCTGTCCTCTGTCTCTGGAACTCCAGTTGCTAGTAAGTAAGAAATTTTCCTTGAGTTCTTCGAAGGAGAACAGTTACATCCTCTTTCCCTGGCAACTTTACATGACCCACAGGAGATAGAGAGAGGACCACAGTATGACCCAACTCTTGGCAAAATACCATGTGAGCCTTCCCAGAATGGAAAGATAAGCAGTCTTGTGAGGAGCTATCAGAAGGTCATTTTTCAAGTGTCTTACTAATTTTCACAAATAGTTAACCATCTACCATCATGGGTCCAGTGAACCATGGTATTTTACACTTCGCATCTATTTAGATATAGGTGGAGACTATAAAATCACTCACCTGCAACTTACAATTTGCTCTGTCTTGCAGAGCAACCCATTGCTTGTGTTATTTTTCATCTTCCCCTTTCACTTCAAAGTTATTCTGTGGAAAAAGGGACATGAGAAGCTGACAATATATTGATCTTGCTTATGCTATCTGTGTCAGTAATAAATTATCTAAATCTATATGTGCTCATTATTTGTTTAGAAGCTGAATCTTTGGAAGAGTGACAAATTAACATAGCAGCTTCACACTCACTGCTTCTTAGGAATTGCTTTACTGCTTAGCATTCCATAGGCCTCTTATGTTCTGTTCTGCATTTTAAAAAAATGACTTATTCTCCTTAGCTTTAGTTTGTCTTCCCTGTTATCTTGTGCTGTATGGAATCTACTGTTAAGCTCTTTTATCAAATTAAGTTTAGATATCATATTTTTATTTCTAGAATATATTTGATGTTTTAAATCTAATTGATGTTATCCATCTCTTTAGCTATTATGTCCATCTTTTCTTCTATTTTACTGAATATATTCACTATATTTACTCTCAATTACTTGTATTATAAGTTTGATGTATGGATCACCTGTGATCTGCTTCTACTGTCAAATTTTCTCTAAGTTTTCATTTATATTTTCTTTCTCATGATATCTAGCAATAACGATTACAATATCAGATATATGCATAAAAATGTAAATGATGCCTATAATAGTTAACCTTGTAGAGAGGAATACTTTATTATCTGAGGTATGCCTATATCTATATCTATATCTATCTTATCTATCTATGTACTGTGTGTGTATAAACACACATGCACACACACCCATATGTGGCCTGACATTTTTTAGGTATTACATTCAAAGTCAGTATTGCTATGTGTTAGTTTAATCCTATCACCATGATTTTAGTTGTTTATTATGCCAACTTGTTTGTGTGATTGCTTTATATATAGTGTCACTACTCTGTGTATAGTTTGTTTGTCTAGTGACTGGTAACTGTCTTTTCTTTCCATATTTAGTATTTCTTTTTTTTTTTTTCTTCTTATACTTTAGTTTGTGGGATACATGTGCAGAACTTGCAGGTTTGTAACATAGGTGTGCCATGGTTGTTTGCTGCATCCATCAACCCATCATCTACATTAGGCATTTCTCCAAATGCTATCCCTTCCCTAGCATACTGGGTGCATATATTTTTAGGATAGCTAGCTCTTCTTGAATGTAGTCAAGCTAAATGTCCCAATTAAAAGTCACAGAGTCACCTGCAGAAAGAAGACCCAATGGTATGCTTTCTTCATGAGACCCATCTCACATGCAAGGACACCCATAGGCTCAAAATAAAGGTATGGAGACACATCTACCAAGTACATGGAAAACAGAAATGAGCAGGGGATGCCATCCTAGTTTCTAGCAAAACAGACTTTAAACCAACGAAGGTCATAGAGACAAAGAATGGCATTACATAATGTTAAAGGATTCAGTTCTAAATATATATGCAGTCTAAATATATATGCATCTAACACAGGAGCACCATATTAATAAAGCAAGTTTTTAGAGACCCCCAAAGAGACTCCAACTCTCACACCACAATAGTGGGAGACTTCAACCCCCATTGACAGTATTAGAGAGATCATTGAGGCAGAAAATTAACAAAGACGTTCAGGACATGAAGTCAACACTGGACCAAATGGACCTGATAGACAGCTACAGAACTTTTCACCTCAAAACAACAGAATATATATATTCTTCTCATCACCACATGGCACATACACTAAAATAGACAACATAATCAGACACAAAACAATCCTCATTGTTATATGTGAATTTGAACCTGTCATTATGATGCTAGCTGGTTTATTGCCTGTTAGTCAATGCAGCTTCCTCTTAGTATTGATGGACTTTAGAATTTGGTATGTTTTTGCAGTGGCTGAAACTGGTTTTTCCTTTCCATATTTAGTGCTTCCTTCAGGAGCTCTTGTATGGCAGGCCTGGTGGTGACAAAATCTCTAAGCATTTGCTTATCTGTAAAGGAATTTATTTCTCCTTCACTTATGGAGCTTAGTTTGGATGATATGAAATCTGGGTTGAAAATTCTTTTCTTTAAGAATGTTGAATATTGACCCCCACTCTCTTCTGGCCTATAGGGCTTCTGCCAAGAGATTTGCCGTTAGTCTGATGGGCTTCACTTTTTGGGTAACCCAACCTTTTTCTCTGGCTGCCCTTAACATTTTTTCCTTCATTTCAACCATGGTGAATCTAGCAATTATGTGTCCCGGAGTTTCCCTTCTTGAGGAGTATCTTTGCGGTGTTCTCTGTATTTCCTGAATTTGAATGTTGGCCTGTCTTGATAAGTTGGGGAAGTTCTCCTGGATAATATCTTGAAGAGTGCTTTCCAACTTGGTTCCATTCTCGCAATCACTTTCAGGTACACCAATCAAATGTAAATTTGGTCTTTTCACATGGTTCCATATTTCTTGGATGCTTTGTTTGTTCCTTTTATTCTTTTTTCTCTAATCTTGTCTTCACGCTTTATTTCATTAAGTTGAACTTCAATTGCTGATATCCTTTCTTCTGCTTGATTGATTCAGCTATTGATAAATGTGTATGTTTCATGAAGTTCTCGTGCTGTGGTTTTCAGTTCCATCAGGTCATTTATGTTCTTCTCTAAACTGGTTATTCTAGTTAGCCATTCCTCTAACTTTTTTTCAAAATTCTTAGCTTCCTTGAATTGGGTTAGGACATGCTCCTTAGCACTGGGGAGTTTGTTATTACCCACCTTCTGAAGCTTACTTCTGTCAATTCATCAAACTCATTCTCCATCCAGTTTTGTTCCTTTTCTGGTGAGGAATTGTGATCCTTTGGAGGAGAAAAGATGTTCTAGTTTTGGAATTTGCAGACTTTTGGGGCTGTTTTTTTCGCATCTTCGTGGATTTACCTACCTTTGGTCTTTGATGTTGGTGACCTTCAGATGGGGTGTCTGGGCAGATGTCCTCTTTGTTGATGTTGATGCTATTCCTTTCTGTTTGTTAGTTTTCCTTCTAACAGTCAGAACTCTCTGCTGCAGGTCTGCTGGAGTTTGCTAGAGTTCCACTCCAGACCCTGTTTGTCTGGGTATCACTAGCAGAGTCTGCAGTACAGCATAGATTGCTGCTTGTTCCTTCTTCTGGAAGCTTCATCCCAGAGGGGAACCCACCAGATGCCAGCCAGAGCTCTCCTGTATGAGGTGTCTCTTGACCCCTGCTGAGAGGTGTCTCCCAATCAAGAGGAATGGGGGTCAGCAACCCACTTGAAGAGGCACTCTGTCCCTTGGCAGAGCTCGAACTCTGTGCTGGGAGATCTGCTGCTGATTTCAGAGCTGTCAGGCAGGGACATTTAAGTTTGCCGAAGCTGCGCTTACAGCCACCCCTTTGCCCAGGGAGATGGGAGTTTTATCTATAAGACCCTGACTGGGGCTGCTGCCTTTCTTTCAGAGATGCCCTGCCCAGAGAGGAGGAATCTAGAGAGGCAGTCTGACTGCAGTGGCTTTGGGGTGGTGTGGTGGGCTCTGCCCAGTTTGAACTTCCTGGTGCCTTTGTTTATACTGTGACGGGAAAACCTCCTACTTAAGCCTCAGAAATGGCAGACACCTCTCCCCTCACCAAGCTCAAGCATTCTAGGTCGACTTCAGACTGCTGTGCTGGCAGCAAGAATTTCAAGCCAGTGGATCTTAGCTTGCTGGGCTCCATGAGGGTAGGATTCAATGAGGTAGATCACTTGGCTCCCTAGCTTCTGCCCCCTATCCAGGGAAGTGAACAGTTTTGTCTCATTGGCATTCCAGGAGCCACTGGGTTATGGAAAAAAAAAAAAAAAAAAAGATTCTTGTGGCTAGCTCAGTGTCAGCCCAAACGGCTGCCCAGTTTTGTGCTTGAAACCTAGGGCCCTGGTGGTGTTGGCACCTGAGGGAATCTCCTGGTCTGTGGTTTGTGAAGACCATGGGAAAAGCATAGCATCTGAGCTGGAATGCATGGTCCCTCATGGCACAGTCCCTCATGGCTTCTCTTGGCTAGGGGAGGGAGTTCCCTAACCCCTTGCACTTCCTGGGTGAGGCAAAGCCCCACCCTACTTCAGCTCACTCTCTGTGGGCTGCATCCACTCTCTAACCAGTCCCAATGAGATACTGGGTACCTCAGTTGGAAATGCAGATATCTTCTGCCTTCTGTGTTTATCTCACTGGGAGCTGCACACCGGCACTGTTCTTATTCAGCCATCTTGGCAGCCAACTACTCATACTTATTACTTCTTTAAGAGTCTCTTGTAAAGCAGGTCTGGTGGTAGTGAATTTCCTTAGCATTTGGTTCCCTGAAAAAGATTTTATTCTCCTTCACTTATGAGGCTTAGTTTAGTTAGATATAAAATTCTTGTATGAAATTTCTTTTAAGAATGTTGAATATAAGCCCTCAATCTCTTCGAGCTTGCAGTGTTTCTGCAGAAAGGTCTGCAGTTAGTCTGATGGACTTCCCATTGTAGGTGACTTGTCCTTTTTCTCTAGCTGCCTTTAATATTTTCTCTTTCTTTTTTTTTTTTTTTTATTATACTTTAAGTTCTAGGGTACATGTGCATAACGTGCAGGTTTGTTACATACGTATACTTGTGATTAAGAAAATGTGGCACATATACACCATGGAATACTATGCAGCCATAAAAAATATTTTCTCTTTCATTTTGACCTTGAAGCATCTGATAATTATGTGTCTTGGATATGATCTTCTTGTGAAGTATTTTGCAGGGTTCTCTACACTTTCTGAATTCAAATGTTGGCTTCTCTAGCTAGGCTGAGGAAGTTCTCATGGATGGTATCCTGAAATATGTTTTCCGAGTTGTTTCCATTCTTTTCATCTATTTCAGAGACCCAATGAGTCACAGATTCAGTCCTTTTGCATAATGCCATATTTCTTGGAGGTTTTTTTTGTTCTTTCCTTTTTTTTCTTTTTCTTTTCCTTTTCTTTTTCATTTTCTTTCTTTTTTTTTGAGAAAGAGTTTCTCACATTGTCACCCAGGCTAGAGGTACGGTGGCACAATCTTGGCTCGCTGCAACCTAAACTTCTTGGGTTCAAGTGATTCTACCACCTCAGCCTCCCAAATAGCTGGGACTACAGGTGTGCACCACACCCAGCTACTTTTTGCATTTTTAGTAGACACAGGTTTTCTCCATGTTGGCCAGGCTGGTCTTGAACTACTGACATCAAGTGATTCACCTGATTTGGCCTCCCAAAATGTTGAGATCACAGACGTGAGCCATTGTCTCCATCCTCATTCTTTTTTTTCTTTATTGTTGTCTCACTGCCTTATATCTGAAAGCCAGTCTTCAAGGTCGAGATTCTTTCCTCAGGTTGGTCTAGTCTACTGTTAATGCTTGTGATTTCATTATGAAATTTTTATAGAGTGTCTTTCAGTTTTATCAGGTTGATTATGTACTTTTCTATACTGGCTGTTTTGTCTGTCAGTTCCTATATTATTTTATGGTTATTCTTAGCTTTCCTTTTTTTTTTTTTTTTTTTT
>NW_012115544.1:209261-243546 GCF_000951035.1 Colobus angolensis palliatus
TGAGATGGAGTCTTGCTCTGTCGCCCAGGCTGGAGTGCAGTGGCTGGATCTCAGCTCACTGCAAGCTCTGCCTCCCGGGTTTACTCCATTCTCCTGCCTCAGCCTCCCGAGTAACTGGGACTACAGGCGCCCACCACCTCGCTCAGCTAGTTTTTTGTATTTTTTAGTAGAGACGGGGTTTCACCGTGTTAGCCAAGATGGTCTCGATCTCCTGACCTCGTGATCCGCCCGTCTCGGCCTCCCAAAATGCTGGGATTACAGGCTTGAGCCACCGCGCCCAGCCTATTCTTAGCTTTCTTAGACTGGTTTTCAATTCTCCTGAATCTGAATAATCTTTGTACTTAACTGAATTCTGAATTCTATTTATGTCATTTCACCCATCTCAACCTGGTTAAGAACCCTTGCTGGAAAACTAGTTTGGTCGCCTGTCAGAGTGCTTGCATTGGTTCTTTTACATCTTTCTGGGCTGATGTCCCTTCAATCTTTGAAGTTGTTCCCCTTTGGATGGGTTTTTAAAATTTTACCTTATCCTATTTGATGACCTTGGGGATTTGATTGTGGAATAAGGTGGGTTCAGTTGACTGGCTTTATTAATGAAAGATTTTAGGGGGCTAAGGTTTGGTTTAGGACTTCTGAACTGCATGCTCTAATTCTGGGGGACTTTATTGGCTTGGTTTTTTTCTCTTGAGCCTCAAGGTTAGGACCCTGCTGCACTGGAAGAGCCAAAGTATTCCAAGACTGCTGGTCACAGCATTCAAAAGGATGTTGCCAGCCAAAGCACTTCACAGGATAGTGACAACATGATCTGTCCTCATTCACACATGCCATTATTAGTTACAGTGGGGGTACAGTGGAGAACACACTCATTAGCTGTGGCAGGGTGCTAGCAGACTCTATGCAAGCATTCACAGCAGCAGTGGTGGTAGTAGGGCTGGGGGTGCCCCTCCACCATATTGGGACTGCTCCTGTTCCCACCAGTGGTGGTGTTAGCATGTGGCAGGATCTGGTAGATGTAGGACTCTGTGCACCCTCTGTGCACATTCATACAGGCAGCAGAGGCTGCTCAGGGATGGAGCAGATAAGTTGTTTTCCATGCCTAATTTCACTCTGGCAGCAGTCTTGGTACAGGGGTAGGGTCTTGGTGGGGGTGAGGCCTTCAGGCTTCTTATTGCCAGCACTCTGAGGACCATGGCAGTGTCACGGGGGAGGGGGTGTGCTGTGGATAATCTTTTTAAAATTTGGATCAAACTCAGCATCTCTTTCAAAAAGACGAGTTATTAAAAATGTGAAATCTAACATACCACCTTAACCTGATATACTTTGTATTTTATTTAACTTAAAACTTCTGTATAGGTCTCTTCCAAGATGGCCGAATAGGAACAACTCCAACCTATAGCTCCCAGTGAGACTGATGCAGAAGATGGGAGACTTCTGCATTTCCAACTGAGGTGACTGGTTCATCTCATTGGGACTGGTTGGACAGTTGGTACAGCCCAGGGAGAGCAAGCCAAAGCAGGGAGGGGTGTTGCCTCACCCGAGAAGCACAAGGGATTGGGGGATTTCCCTTTCCTCGTCAAGGGAAGCCATGAGTGATTGTACCTGGAAGAACAGTACACTCCTGCCCATATAGTGTGTTTTTACCATGGTCTTCACAAATAGCAGACCAGGAGGTTTCCCTCCCATGCCTTGCTCAGTGGGTCCCACATCCATGGAGCCTTGCTCACTGCTAGTACAGCAGTCTGAGATTGACCAGGGATGCTGGAGCTTGGTGGGGGGAGGGACATCCACCATTGCTGAGGCTTAAGTAGGTGGGTCTATGCTTACAGTGCAAACAAAGTGGCAGGGAAGCTCAAACTGGGCAGAGCCCACCACAGCTCAGCAAAGCCTACTGCCTCTCTAAATTCCACTTCTGTGGGCAGGGCATATCTGAACAAAAGGCCTCAGACAGCTTCTGCAGACTTAAACGTCCCTGCCTGACAGCTCTGAAGAGAGCAATGGTTCTCCCAGCACAGCGTTCAAGCTCTGATAATGGACAGACTGCCTCTTCAAGTAGGTCCCTGACCCCCTTGTAGCCTGACTGGGAGACACCTCCCAGTAGGGGCTGACAGAAACCTCATACAGGCGGGTGCCTCTCTGGAATGAAGCTTCCAGAGGAAGGATCGGGCAGCAATATTTGCTGTTCTGCAGCCTCCACTGGTGATACCCAGGCAAACAGGGTCTCGAGTGGACCTCCAGCAAAATCCAACAGACCTGCAGCTGAGAGGCCTATCTGGTAGAAGGAAAACTAACAGAAAGGAATAGCATCAACATCAACAAAAAGGACATCCACACCAAAACCCCATCTGTAGGTCACCACATCAAAGACCAAAGGTAGATAAAACCACAAAGATGGGGAGAAACCAGAGCAGAAAAGCTGAAAATTCCAAAAACCAGAACACTTATTCTCCACCAAAGGAACACAGCTCCTCAACAGCAGGGGAACAAAACTGGATGGAGAATGAGTTTGACGAGTTGAAAGAAGTAGGCTTCAGAAGGTCAGTAATAACAAATGTCTCCGAGCTAAAGGAACATGTTCTAACCCATCACAAGGAAACTAAAAACCTTGAAAAAAGGTTAGACAAATGGCTAACTAGAATAACCAGTGTAGAGAAGAGCTTAAATGATCTGATGGAGCTGAAAAACACAGTAGGGGAACCTGGGGAAGCATACAAAACTTCAATAGCTGACTCAAGCGGAAGAAAGAGATCAATGCTTGAAGATCAAATTAATGCAATAAAGAGAGAAGACAAGGTTAGAGAAAAACAGTCAAAAGAAATGAAAAAAAGCCTCCAAGAGAAATGGGACTATGTGAAGAGACCAATCGTACATTTTATTGATGAGCCGGAAAGTGACAGGGAGAATGGAACCAAGTTGGAAAACATTCTTCAGGATATTATCCAGGAGAACTTCCCCAACCTATCAAGACAGACCAATATTCAAGTTCAGGAAATACAGAGAACACCACAAAGGGAAGAAGGGAAACCCCAAGACACATAATCGTCATATTCACCAAATTTGAAATGAAGGAAAAAATGTTAAGGGCAGCCAGAGAGAAAGGACAGGTTACCCACAAAGGGAAGCCTATCAGACTAATAGTAGATCTCTCTGCAGTAACCCTATAAGTCAGAAGAGAGTGGGGACCAATAATCAGCATTCTTAAAGAAAAAAATTTTCAATCCAGATTTTCATATCCAGCCAAACTAAGCTTCATAAGTGAAGGAGAAATAAAATCCTTTACAGACAAGCAAATGTTGAGAGATTTTGTCACCACCAGGTCTGCTTTACAAGAGCTCCTGAAGGAAGCATTAACATGGAAAGGAACAACCTGTACCAGTCACTGCACAAACATGCCAAATTGTAAAGACCATCGACACTGTGAAGAACCTGAATCAATTAATGGGTGAAATAGCCAGCTAGCATCATAACGACAGGATCAAATTCAAACATAACAATATTAACCTTAAATGTAAATGGACTAAATGCCCCAATTAAAAGACACAGACTGGCAAATTGGATAAAGAGTCAAGAACCATCAGTATGCTGTATTCAGGAGACCCATCTCATGTGCAAAGACACACATAGGCTCAAAATAAAGGGACAGAGGAAGATCTACCCAGTAAATGGAAAGCAAAAACAAACAAACAGACAAACATACAAAAAAAAACAAAAAAAAATACGCATTGTAATATTGTAATCCTGGCCTCTGATAAAACAGACTTTAAACCAACAAAGATCAAAAGAGAAAAAGAAGGCCATTAAATAACAGTAACGGGATCAATTCAACAAGAAGAGCTAACTATCCTAAATATATATGCACCCAATACAAGAGCACCTAGATTCATAAAGCAAGTTCCTAGATACCTACAAAGAGACTTAGACTCCCACACAATAATGATGGGAGACTTTAATACCACACTGTCAATATTAGACAGATCAGTGAGACAGAAAATTAACAAAGATATCCAGGACTTGAACTCAGCTCTGGACCAAGTGGACCTAATACACATCTACAGAGCTCTCTACCCCAAATGAATGGAATATATATTCCACATCACCACATCTCACTTACTCTAAAATTGACCACATAATTGGAAGTAAAACACTCCTCAGCAAATGTAAAAGAACAGAAATCACAACAAAGAGTCTCTCAGGCCACAGTGCAATCAAATTAGAACTCACGATTAAGAAGCTCACTCAAAACTGCACAACTGGCTGGGCATGATGGCTCATGCCTGTAATCCCAGCACATTGGGAGGCCAAGGTGGACAGATCACCTGAGGTCGGGAGTTCAAGACCAACCTGACTAACATGGAGAGACTCCATCTCCCTAGCTCATTTTATGAGGCCAACATTATCCTGATACCAAAGCCTGGCAGAGACACAAGAAAAAAGAGAACTTTATCAATATCCCTGATGGACATCTATGTGAAAATCTTCTATGAAATACTGGCAAATCAAATCCAGCAGCACATCAAAAAGCTTATCCACCATGATCAAATCGGCTTCATCCCTGGGATGTAAGGTTGACTCAACATACGCAAATCAATAAATGTAATCTATCACAAAAACAGAACCAATGACAAAAACCACATGGTTATCTCAATAGATACAGAAAAGGCCTTGGACAAAATTCAACAATCTTTTATGATAAAAACCCTCAATAAATTGATTAAACTTATCTCAAAATAATATTAATTGAACTTATCTCAAAATAATAAAAGCTATTTATGACAAACCAATATCATAGTGAATGAGCAAAAAATGAAAGCATTCCCTTTGAAAACTGGCACAAGACAAGGATGCCTTCTCTTACCACTCTTATTCAACATAGTATTGGAAGTTCTGGCCAGGGCAATCAGAAAGGAGAAATAAATAAAGATATTCATTTAGGAAAATAGGAAATCAAATTGTCTCTGTTTGCAGATGACATGATTGCATATTTAGAAAACCTCAACCTTTCAGTCCAAAATCTCCTTAAGCTATTAAGCCAATTCAGCAAAGTCTCAGGATATAAAATCAATGTGCAAAAAGCACAAGCATTCCTATACAACAAGAACAGACAAACAGAGTCAAATCATGCGTGAACTCCCATTCACAATTACTACGAAGATAATAAAATACCTAGGAATCCAACTTACAAGGGATGTGAAGGATCTTTTCAAGAAGAACTACTAACCACTGCTCAATGAAATAAGAGAGGACACAAACAAATGGAAGAACATTCTATGCTCATGGATAGGAAGAATCAATATGGTGAAAATATCCATGCTGCCCAAGGTAATTTATAGATTCAATGCTATCCCCACCAAGCTACCACTGACTTTCTTCACAGAATTGGAAAAAACTACTTTAAATTTCATATGGAATCAAAAAAGAGTCCATATAACCAAGACAATCCTATTCAAAAAGAACAAAGCTGGAGACATCATGCTACCTGACTTCAAATTATGCTGCAAGGCTACAGTAACCAAAACAGCATAGTATGGGTACCAAAACAGATATATAGGCCAATGGAACAGAACAGAGCCCTCAGAAATAACACCACACATCTACAACCATCTGATCTTTGACAAACCTGACAAAAACAAGCAACGGGGAAAGGATTCCCTATTTAATAAGGGGTGCTGTGAAAACTCGCTAACCATATGTAAAAAGCTGAAACTGGATCCCTTCCTTACACCATATACAAAAGTTAACTCAAGATGGATTAAAGACCTAAATGTAAGACATAAAACCATAAAATCCTAGAAGGAAACCTAGGCAATACCATTTAGGACAGACTTGAGCAAAGACTTCATGGCTAAAACACCAAAAGCAATGACAACAAAAGCCAAAATAGACAAATGAGATGTAATAAACGAAAGAGCTTTTGCACAGCAAAAGAACCTATCATCAGAGTGAACAGGCAACCTACAGAATGGGAGAACATTTTTGCTATATATCCATCTGACAAAGGGCTAATGTCCGGAATCTACAAAGAACTTAAACAAATTTACAAGAAAAAAAGAAACAGCCCCATCAAAAAGTAAGCAAAATATGTGAACAGACACTTCTCAAAAGGAGACATTTATGCAGCCAACAGACATATGAAAAAATGCTTATCATCACTGGTCATCAGAGAAATGCAAATCAAAACCACAATGAGATACCATCTCATGCCAGTTACAATGACAATCATTAAAAAGTCAGAAAACAACAGATGCTGGAGAGGATGTGGAGAAATAGGAATGCTTTTACACTGTTGGTGGGAGTGTAAATTAGTTCGACCATTGTGGAAGACAGTGTGACAATTCCTCAAGGATCTAGAACCAGAAATACCATTTTACCCAGCAATCCCATTATTGGGTATATACCCAAAGGATTATAAATCATTCTACTATAAAGACACATGCACATGTATGCTTACTGCAGCACTATTCACAATAGCAAAGACTTGGAACCAACCCAAATGTCCATCAATTACAGACTGGATAAAGAAAATGTGGCACATATACACTGTGGAATACTACACAGCCATAAAAAAGGATGAGTTCATGTCCTTTGAAGAGACATGGATAAAGCTGGAAACCATCATTCTCACAAAATAACACAAGGACAGAAAACCAAACACTGCATGTTCTCACTCATAAGTGGGAGTTGAGCAAAGAAAACATATGGACACACGGAGGGGAATATCACACAAAATACTGGGATTACAGGCATGAGTCAATGTGCCCAGCTGAAATGATATATTTATATACGTGCATGTATTTGAAACTTTTTATTCTTTCAATCAGTATTTGCTAAAAACTCATTATTTGTTATACTAAGAGAATGATGTGAATATTACACGATAAAGATATATAAAGATGATTACCGCCCAGGCACAGTCACTCATGCCTTTAATCCCTGCACTTTGTGAGAGCGAGGTAGGCAGATCACTTGAGGTCAGTAGTTCAAAATCAACCTGGCCACCATGGTCAAACCCTGTCTCTACAAAAAGTATGAAAATTAACTGGGCTTGGTGGTGCACACCTCTAGTCCCAGCTACTTGGGAGGCTGAGGCAGGAGAATCACTTGAACTCGGGAGGCAGATGTTTCAGTGAACTAAGATTGTAGCACTGCACTCTAGCCAAGGTGACATAGCAAGACCATGTCAGAAAAAAAAAAAAAAAATGATTATCATATAGTGGATACAGTCTTGACACATCACAAGCTAAAGGACTAAAATATTAAGAAATAATTAAATATTCCTACTGGCAGTAATGGCATTTTAGGAAATTTATACTTATTTTCTCATCAAAGGCAGCCATAAAAAATAAACAAAATCTTTTAAAACATGATTCTACATAAACAAATTCAAGAGATAAAAAAAAATCCAAGAAGAATTCTAAAGCATTTAAGAACATTTTCTTCTTGGAGTTTCACACGATTTTTCATGAAGTTGCTGAGAGGCTGACAAACTAAGGAGAAAAATTAACGACTAAATCAAAATTATAGTTTGTATTTGGGCATGATCAGACGACTCTAGAAAAATTGACAACTAAATCAAAATTAGAGTTTATATTTGGACATGATCAAATGACTCTTTTGAAATAAGGGTAAAGCAAGGGTAGTCTAACTAACAGAAACTGAAGCACATCTTAAAATTATCATCATTATCAAAACTGATATGAGATGTTCTTAGATTGCTACCACCTCTAAGAACCTGTGAGAGACAACTGAACTATCTGTAAAATGTTACTATTATTCTTTGCCTTAAAATTTCAAATTCTTAAAATATAAATGTACAATTCTAAAAAGTAACCAAGGATGAGAGAAATCAAGATCATCTGACTAAACAACCTCAGGACTCAATATGCTATAAAAACTATTGAAAGAGCTTTATATAAAGAAGTTTTCAGATACCTTTAAAATTCTCATACCACTGTTAACTATAAAATAAAGAAGTCACATGGAAATTCTAGAATTAAGAAATGCAGAATTCCACACCCCAAAAATACTTAGGTATAATTATAACAAACATAAGATTTATATAGGGAAAACTGTAAAACTAATGAAAGAAATTTAAAAATAAGTTCTAGTTGCCTGAGACTTATTTCATGTCAATGGATAGGAAGACTCAATTAATTTTGTCAGGATGTCACTTCTTTCCAACTTGATCTGTAGATTTAAAGCAGTCTCAATCCAAATATCAAAAAAAAAATTTTGTAGATATTGATAAAATAATATTAAAGTGTACATGGAGAGGTAAAATGTACAGCATAATCAATACAATATTGAGGAGAAACAAAGTCAGAGTACTAACACTATCCCATGTCAAAATTTAACAATAAAGCAGTAGTAATCAAGACAGTGTTGTATTGGTGCAATAGGCCAGTGAAACAGAGTAGAGAGCCCAGAAATAGACCCACGCAAGTACATTCAAGTGATCTTTGACATAGGAGAAAAGACAATAACACACGAAAAGTCTTCAAAACATGGTGCTAAAACAACTTGACATCCACTTGCCAAAAAAAAAAAGAAAAAATTTAGAAAGAAATCTTACACTGCTCCCCAAAATAGATCACATCCTAGACGTAAAGTGTCAAACTCTAAAGTTCCTAGAAGTTAGCATAGGAGAAAATCCATAAAACCTTGGGTTTGGCAATGGCATTTTAGAGACAACACTAAACACACAATCTATGAAAGAAATTATTGATAAGCTGGATTTCATTAATATTAAACTCTTCTGACCTAGGAAACACTGTCAGGAGAATTATAAGACAAACTCCAGACTTGGAGAAAATATTTGCAAGATACATATGTGATAAAGGACTACTATTCAAAATATACAAGAAACGGTTAAAACTCAATCATAAGAAAATGAACAACACAATTATAAATGGGAAAATGTTCTGAATAGACACCTCACAAAAATATAAAGATAGCAAATAAGCATGTGAAAAGATACTTATCATATGTCATTAGGGAATTGCAAATTTAAACAGTGAGACACCATTATCCCCCTACTAGAATGGCTAAAATTCAAAACACTGCAACACCAAAAGCTGAAAAGGAAATGGAGCAAAAGGAAATACCACTCACTGCTGGTGAGAATGCAAAATAGTGTAGCCACTTTAGAAGATAAGATGGCAATTTCCTACAAAACTAAATACACCCTTACCATACAATCTAATGATTGTATTCCTTGGTATTTTCTCAAATGAGTTGAAAACTTATGTTTACACAAAAACTTGAACATAGAGGCTTATAGCAGGTTCATTTATAATTACCAAAACTTGAAGTAACCAAAATATCCTTCAGTGTGCAAATAGATAAACAAACTGTAGCATATCCCAACAATGGAATATTCCATAAAATATTCCATAATTGCTAAAAAAAAAAGAGCAATCAAAACTTATCATGCTACCAAACACTAGATATTATTCATTCTAACTTACTGACAAATATTGCATGTTACCCCTAATATGTTGGAGATAAAATATGTATTTAACTCATGATAGAGAATGAATGGTGTTTACTAGAGGCTAGGAAAGGTAGTGGAGATGGGGGGATAAAAAGAAGATAGTTAATGGGTCCAAATATTGTTAAGTATCCAACAGCAGCATAACTAACAGCTTGCAACTCATATACAAAAGAATATTACATCCTTCCAACTTCTAACACATACAAAATATAAATAACACTTTCTCTGGCAGTTTTCTAAATATTTCTGTGTGACTGACTGGTTGTTGAGGCAGACTTGCTGGAAAAAGAGATGGCCTGAGTCTTACCAAAAGCATCTGGTTTCATTAAGTGAAAAGGATAATTCATTATAGAAAGGTAGAACACGCTTGGCACAATGGCTCACACATGTAATTCCAACACTTTGGGAGGCCAAGGTGGGTGGATTGCTTGAGCTTAGGAGTTTGAGACAGCATGGGCAACATGGTGAAACGTCATCTCTACAAAAAATACAAAAATTAGCCAGATGTGGTGCTGTGCACCTGTAGTCCTAGCTATTCAGGAGGCTGAAGCAGAAGGATCACTAGAACCTAGGAGGTGGAGGCTGCAGTGAGTTGTGTTCACGCCACTATACTCAAGACTAGATGACAACGTAAGATTCTATCTCAACAAGAACAACAAAAAAAAGAGAGACAGAGAGAAAAGGAACAATTTGAGTAAAGGTGGGAAGATAGGAAAGATAGTTTCTTTGTTGTTTTGTTGTTCTTGATGATGACGTTGCTGTTTTCCATTTGTTGACAATGACTTGAATAAAAATGAAAGTTCCTTTGGATGCTACAGGCAGGTGCTAAGTTTTAGTGATGATAATCCCAAGGAAAATGAAAAAGATAATTATTATGGGCCTAATAATGAAAAGCATTTAATAGCGGAATAAGACTGGACTTCGTTTTATAATCATAGAGAAAGAAATGAATATTTTTTCAGCCACGAAATTACATGAAAAAAAATTATGACTGAAAAAAAATTATGAGCAAATACCCTCAGAGTTTCCAATTTTTATGTTCTACAGTACGGAGTGACAAATATCTGCTTCATTGGAATTAAATGCTAACATTAATATTCAATGACTGTTGATTTGCAAAAGTAACAATAACCCCAATAATTTGAATTTGGACAATAAGAAATAATCATGACACCATAAGCAGATGAACGGAAAGAACTGAGAATAGAGGAAAATAAATAGGAAGAATGGGAATAGAGATGATAAAATAAGTAATTTCTAAAGATGTAGATGTGAGAGTTATCCTTATAAAGTGATAAATTATAGAAAGAATGGGATTTTAGAAGAGACTACAGAGTTAAAAGCAGAAGAGAAGGAATGAAAGGAAAACATGAGGGAAGATAGAGAGGGACAAATGAAAACAGGTAATGACTAAGGGTAACTTAGAATGACTATTTTTTTATGGATGTCAACATTGAAATAAATTAGAAATGTAATTGATTTTTTGCACTTTTAAACACAATGTAAAAATAAAAGAAAATGATAAATGTATGAGATGTATGTGACCTAAAAAAGTACAGTTGTACCAATATAGTGAGTTCAAAAGCAAATGACAAAGAATTTCGGTATGATTAAAATGGATGTGAGAAAATGTAAAAATAATGTGGGTGACCATCGTTAAAGAATTTTATCAATGAGAGAAAATACATTTGAATAAAAATATAACTTGAGGTGCACATGGACAAAAAAATAGTGTCAGGAATAAAGACAAAATATTTTAGGGCAAAAGTAAAAGTGGTAGCAAATTAGACACTACAGATAAAAAGTTAGGAATGAGAGGTGATGGGTGATAGGCAGGATGACTGATGAAATGTTTTATTTGAAGGAGGCAGAAAGGCATAAAAGGCGAACAGATACTGAAGAAGCATAAAAGGTGTTTCTAGGCCCGGAGTGGAATATAAAGAAGAATCACACATTGTGTTTGCCCTGAGAGGTTCTTAGAAGATCAGACAAGGATAAGAGATGTTTCTCAGGATATAACACGCTGTTAAAATATAATATTTTGTTACAGAATTACTAAAGGAAAGTATCTTTGGCTTTTCTGTACCAAGTCTAAAGGGAACTTTTTTAAAAAATTCATTTTTCTGTCTGGTAGAACATACCAACATTTTATTCATTATGTAAAAGGGTGAGAAAACACAAGAAGATTTTAAAAGAATTCTCCGCGTTGACACTAGTTTCTATAATTTTAATGTAGGTCTGGCAGGGGCTTAGAGTAAACCTAGCTGCCACAACAGTCCCAACACTGTGAGGAGAGCTGTGAGGGGGCAAAACAAGCCCCAGGCCCTCTATCATTCGTATGAGTTTGGTGAGACAGAATATTTGTAAAAGTCAGGCAAAATAGATGTATTACTTACAGATAGGCAACAAGAATAAAGAGAAGACTTGGATTCATGGTGAGGCAGTCCCTTGAGGATCAGGAAAGCTGCCCAGGGTACCTGGAATCCGGTCTGTGCAGATCCTTCCTCATACCACAGTGGATGAACCCTAAGTGTACTCTGCCCTGAGTTTTTATAACCGGAGCACAACTTGAATTGCTGAGCTCAAGCTTTGCAGAATATCCTTTCCTTCTTTTTTTTTTTTTTTTGAGACAGAGTCTCGCTCTGTCTCCTTCCTGGGCTGGCGTGCAGCGGCCGGATCTCAGCTCACTACTGCAAGCTCCGCCTCCCGGCCTGGAGTGCAGCGGCCGGATCTCAGCTCACTGCACGCTCCGCCTCCCGGGTTTACGCCGTTCTTCTGCCTCAGCCTCCCAAGTAGCTGGGACTACAGGCGCCAGCCACCTCGCCCGGCTAGCTTTTTGTATTTTCTTAGTACAGACGGGGTTTCGCCGTGTTAGCCAGGATGGTCTCGAACTCCTGACCTCGTGATCCGCCCCTCTCGGCCTCCCAAAGTGCTGGGATTACAGGCTTGAGCCACCGTGCCTGGCCGAATATCCTTTTGTATAAGGGATAATCGCATAGTGTGGATTGTTTTTGGACAGTTCCTCCATATCTCAGGACATCACAGTCTTGGTATATTCCACAGTTGTTCTGAGAACTATAATGAGAGAGCTGGGTCAGCCAATGCTACCTAAGGACCTGTCCTCCTACTATATTTGTATGTCATTATCTGTATCTATATACCTATTAATTGTGTTTCTGTTGAATATCCTGAAACAGTTGTCAACAATGTAGTTTCAATGAGAAAATAATGGCTAGTGCATGGACTCTTCTAGATGAGGATAAAACATATAAATGGATGAAAATAATAAATTATAGTTTCACATGAAGAGTCATTGTTGACATTTAAAAGAACACTTTCACAGGAATTTTGGTAATAGAAACTATATTTAAGTCTACTGAGAAACTAGCAAGATCTGAAGAAGAGAATTCAAGACATATGGAGAGTTCTCAGAATAAATTTAATAATGAGAGCAAGGACAGAGATATAAGAGAAAAATAAATGGAGGAGAATATACATTTTCTTAGTTTTAGGTTGAAAAACACTTGGGATATTGGGAGAGAAATCAATAAAGTAAAGGAGTTCAAGAACCCAAAATAAAATAAAATAACCAAGAATGATTCTCAAAAAAGAGAAGGAGCAATTAGATGGTGAAAAACAGATTGTGAAATACAACAATTAGTGCCATAAAAACATATATACATATGTAGAAAGTTTTCATGATATATTAACAGTTTAATATAAAAAAGTCTGTCTGTCTCTGTAGAAAATGGGCTAGAAAGATAGATAACATGTGTTCAGAATACTTAGCTGTCTGTAGTTCATTTTGCTTTTCTTATTTGGGCTTCATTTATATATTGTAATTTTGTCTGTGATATAACAAAGGTACAAATAAATAATCAAACATCACTTGCAAACAAATAAAATTTTGGAAAATATAGTAGCATAAAAAGGTAGCATGATATGTATGAAACTGATAAACAGTTTTAGAGTATTAAAAGCATTTGAGGAACTTTAAGAGGAAGGATGGATGGAGAATGAGTGTGGATGCAGGTAGATTTATAGATCTACAAGGAGTTACATTTTGATCATTTTCATTTTTTTTCCATGAAGTAGGAGATAAGGTGGAAAGTGGGTATTTAAGCAATATAGAGAGATTTTGAAGCATTAATGGCTAATTTGAAATTATCTTGTTATTAAATAGATACAGTAGGTTGGTAGAAAATGGACACAAATGAAAGTTAATATTTAGTAGGCCTGCTTTAACACTGGAAAATTTCTACATGATAGTGAGTGGTTAGTATGTAGGACAAAAGCTTATAGAATCTCAGATGCAAGAAAACAATTTTTATAAAGGAAGTCCTTGTGAACAGTGACATTTGACATGACCTATTCTGTAGAAGGAACACTTAGATAAACAGACAAGTTGCTCTGAGGCTGAAAATGGTCTGACCCAAAGCAGGGAAGTCACAAGAAATGTTCAGTGGATCGTAAAGCATAAAATTTGGCTGAAGTAGCAGCACTAAAGTAGATGAGTATTTCATAAAAGGTCATGTATTTTAAATTTCATTTGTTTGTACCATGCAGTTTGCATCTACCACTGACTATTGCTCAGAAAAACAGAGATATTTCAAGTACAAAGCACAGTAAAAGGTAAACATGTAAAACGAAACAGTGATATCCAAGTTAACTTCAAATGTTCTTTTAATCATGCACTAGACAGTATTTAACTGTGTATAGCCTCCCTAACTAATTTCACAGGCAAAAACAATTCTCGGTTTATAAATACTGCTGTTAAACCACATGCAAAAATAAAATATTCACTTTTAGGCAAGAAAGACACATTTTGGAAAGAATCAAGGATGTCTATGCACCTAACATTACTTACAACACTATTTTATACAATCCAATATATGACTTAACCAATTAACAAAATTAAGTCATTATGTGAGAGCTACATAATTTGAACTTGTTTGGCTTAATGTGAAATGGAAGGAATAATGAAGGGAGAAAACCACATATTTCTGTAATATTTCATTTTCTCAGAATTGTTAAATAATACTGTATTTTTGTGCTACTAGTTACTAAGGACTACTTTCATTCTGATTGTCCAATTTAATATAATACTAAAATGTATAAAAATATAAGCAGTATTGAAAGTAACTTTGTCCTTCCTTCTTAGAGCTGGATTTTTTTTTCATTTCTAATGTAAAAACTTCTCTGATTTGTGCCATTGAAATAGCCACAGAAATACCATAGGTGTCAAAACTAAACTTTTTCAATACATAATTTCTTTGTCTTTTGCAACGTAATTCTTAACTATTTTTGCATTTCAGCTGAAGTGAGAAAACACGTCTATGGAAATGAATGAAAATATTGGAGTTAAGAAAGTATGCAATGAAATGTACTTTTAAAACGTTTCATTCTGATTAATATGCTCAAATACAAAGTTCACATGTTTCCAAATGCTTTATTTTAAATTGAAACATATTAGAATTCAAAATATTTAGTCATATTTTAAGCATGACAAAGGTAATAACATGATTAGTATGGGAAAATAATGATTCTTCTCTAGTTTTCCTTATCGTGTTTTATACTATATATCAGTAAATCACTTAATCTAATAAAATGTCAGACACAGACACATACACATGCATGAAATATCATCTCTTAAATATAAATTTCAAATATTGGTATACAGAATGCTTATTTCTCTTTTCAATCTTCATTTTTATGTCTGGGTTGAGTGGTATCTGAAAGTAATGTAATGCACGTTTAAATGATCTCACTTTTAAGGGCCTTTACAAATTCTTCATATGTTATTGGAATTCCTTGACAGTTTTAAATCTGCTGCAATTGTATGAGGTAAGATAAATTTTTCAAAGGTTAAAAAGTTACTCAGGGTGGGCAGATCATCTCAGGTCAGGAGTTCAAGACCAGGTTGGCCAACATGGTGAAACCCTGTGTTTAATAAAAATACAAAAAGTAGCCAGGCACGGTCGCAGGTGCCTGTACTCTCAGCTACTCAGGAGGCTGAGGCAGGAGAATCATCTGAACCCGGGAGGCGGAGGTTGCAGTGAACCAAGATGCTGCCACTGCACTTTAGCCTGGGAGACAGAGTAAGACTCTGTCTCAAAAAAAAAAAAAAAAAAAAAATTAGTAATAAGGAATGGTTGAATTATGACATAACTTACCAATTTGAATTATCAACGTAAGCTGCATTTTATTGACATATGTTTAATTAATTCTTTAAAACATGACAAAAATATAATTTCTAAATTAATCTGTGGGTAGGTTGTAAGAATGAACTCTAAACAGAAGCAGGGTAGAGGACTAACAAGGTGCCAAGAGACCTTGCTGATATTAACAATCAGGAAAAAATATTCTGAGAGAAATGAAAAAGATGCTGGGATTGGGAAAACGCAAACGGTGGAGAATCTGATATTTTGTTTTATTTTATTTGTTGACAGCAGAGAAGCTATCCTGCTAAAGTCATCAATGAGATCATATGATGAGTTGTTTCTAAGAGATAGAAAGTGAGCCTCTAATATGAAGATGTTTAATCAACAATAAAAGGATCTAAGGAAAGATTAGGTGAGATTAGTCTACTACTAAGTTCATGAAAATGGTAGGAGGAGGAATACAGAAAATGACATTTTGCAGTTTCAAATAAGAGTCGCTGATTCAAGGTTACATTTGTCCTTTAGAATGATTATAACCCTCAACATAATAATACATCCAATGGGCTATACATATGTGTGTTGATGTGTGATCTCTACCTATGATATCATCAAATCTAATCTCATTAAATAAGAATTAAAAATATAAATAATGGTCATTTTAACCAGGGTATCACTGGGTGAAAGCAAGGCAGTAGCAATATCGATACATGATGTAGCTCAAATATAACTTATTTGGAGACTTTCCAGATATCTCTCAGCCAGAAATATTTCCCCTGTGGGGAAATTATGTTTATTATAGTCTGAGTGTTCAAATATGTATTTATTATTTGATTAACATTTGTATATGTGTGAAGAGATTGTATTTTACTAATCTTTAATTCTCTCAATGACAAGCCCAGGGCCTTTATATTATATGCCCAACATGTTACTAGTAAAATACAATTTTTTGTTATTTTGTATCTCATAAATAACTTTTGAATAATTTTATATATGAAAAAATATTTTATGCTTTTGGAAATTTAGCAAATAAGAATTAGAGCACATGGACTCACCTGACATTTTACTAACATATAAGCAGAAATAGAGCTAGTTTTACACACAGGCACACACACTCACAGGGAAGTGTGTGTGTGTGTGTGTGTGTGTGTGTGTGTATTTGTTTGTTTGTTTTCAGACAGTGTCTTGCTCTGTGGCCCAGATTTAGAGTCCAGTGGCACAATCACGTCCTGCAGCCTCAGCCTAGACCTGCTAGGCTCAAGGGATCCTCCCATCTCATCCTCCCAAATAACTGTGACTAAAGGCATGTGCTACCCCATCTGGCTAATTTTTTTAAATTTTTGTAGAGATAGGGTCTCACTATATTGCCCAAGTTTGTCTCAAACTCCTGGGTTCAAGTGACCCTCGTGCTTCAGTCTCACCAAATGCTGGGATTACAGGTGTGAGCCACCATTCCCAGCTTCATTTATACTTTTAAAGACACTTTTAAAAGTGATGAATGCAATAAAGTAATATTTATCTCAGATCTTATTGTAATATAAAGTCACGGCCAGGCGCGGTGACTCATGCCTGTAATCCCAGCACTTTGGGAGGCTGACGCGGGCAGATCACGAGGTCAGGAGATCGAGACCATCCCAGCTAACATGGTGAAACCTCATCGCTACTAAAACTACAAAAAAAAAAATTAGCCAGGCATGGTGGTGGGAGCCTGCATTCCCAGCTGCTTGGGAGACTGAGGCAGGAGAATGGTATGAACCCAGGAGGCAGAGCTTGCAGTGAGCTGAGATTGAGCCACTGCACTCCAGCCTGGGTGACAGAGTTAGACTCTGTCACAAAATAAATAAATAAATAAATAAATACATAAATAAATAAATAAATAAATAAAATAAAATCACTGCATATCTTATAATATATACTTTTCTATTTGTTTCTATTTTTTATGATGTTATAATCAATCAAGTTCTACATTCCCCTCGCGAGGATATTCTCTAATAATTGCTATAGAAAAAATGAATAAAACTTAGAAATTGATAGCACAACAGGTGACTAAAGTCAATAACAACATAATTTTACGTTTAAAAATAACTAAAAGAGCATAATTGGATTGTTTGTAACACACACACAAAAATGCTTGAGGGGATGGATACCCCACTCTCCATGATGTGATAATTATGCATTGCATGCCTTTGCCAAAACATCTCATGTACCCCATAAATCTGTACACTGACTGTATACCTACAAAAATTAAAAATTAAAAAAATTTGCTAAGTGTTACATATATTTGTGTAAGTGAGACCTTGTTCCTGGAATTATTTTAAAAATAAAGCATTATCTGCCTGTGTAAATAGCAAATAAAAAATTATTAAATTCATACATTTTGAATAAGATATGCGAATCACTCCTATTCATATCCTTCAAATTTCTGATTTGCAAGAATAAACTACTCAATACATTATTACATAAAATATATGTTTCACATACTATATATAAATCCTACTTTCTGTTTATATATATACACACACATACATATATTCTACTGTAGGATATATACTAATATATATTAATTCTATTATAGAAACCATCAGCTGACAATTTCTTACTACAAGTACCTTTACAACTTTAAATAAATTGTACCAAGTTTTGTGGCTGTTTTTAAAAATTGGAAGAGATTTTCTTGTAAATTGTGTGCTTTCTAATGCCTATGATATGATAATGCCAGCATGTAACATATTGGCAGGGTAAAGCTAATGCAAATTTATCTCAATATATTTTGTCTCTGCTACACTTTATGTATGTCTAAAAAGTAAACCACATGAAGTGATGCCTTTCTTGTGGAGTGTCATTACTCTATCACTAATTGATTATATATAGTTTTGCCTTGAATTTCTAGAGCGAGTTCATCTGAGTACTGTGGTAACTAATACTTGTTATCACCTTATTATGTACTGTATTTAGCGTGCTTGGTGTATTATGTACTGTATTTAGCATGCTTGTTTTTAATGCAGTCGGCTAAGAGTTACTTATCATACATTTCTGAATAGTCTAAATAAAAAGACCAAAATAAGAGGTTTGGAAAAGCAATTTACCTCTCAATTATAATGACTGAAAATATTAAATAATTAATATAGAATGAACTGATAGATACTATTTATTTAACAAAGTCTTTTTTTCCAAAATAAAATCATTTAAAGATGGATACAAGGTGATTGTCACTAAAATATTAACATTGTTCTCTTTATTTCTCTGCCTTACATTTATCTATGTACGTATGTATGTACGTATATATGTGTGCATGTATGTATCTATATATCTATGTATCTATCTATATACCTATCAATATCTATCCATCTATCTATGCCATTCTTATGGTCTAAATTTATTTTGATATTTTTTAGTCTTCCACTTTAGAATGGCAAGCATTCAAAAGTTTTTATCATCTAATGTCCAACACAAAATTAGTGTAACATTGAGTATAGTGAGGAATCACTTTTAAAAGATAATTCCATTATTATTATTTGCATTTCAGCAAGAATTTTAAAACAAGATTTCATGTTTAATGCCAACCTGATATACTAAACTATATCGGGGTCAAGTAAATGCCACTATATTTTTAAAATGAACACATAGTTGGAGAACAATGTTTCTGTAAGCTACTAAGTAAAATAATCAACATTCGTTAAAGCTAAGTCGTGATGAATTTAATATTTGAACTGTAGATATATGTAAATATTCTGGAAAGAAAATATGACTCAATTGAAGAAAGAAAACTTTTGCTTTTAACATTTGATTTTTCTGCGTTATTTTTTTTAATTGTGAGTATGCATTTATGGTAAATTAAGCTTTTTAAAAAGATTAGTATATGAGTCCATAGGGCATTCTCTCCTCTTATTTCATGAAAAATATTATCAAATAATTTTAAACAAATAGCGTATTGTTTATAAGAATTGATAGACAATAATTTAAATGGAAAGAAGAATGATAAATCCTCAGAATAATCAAAGAACATCATAATAATGCTTTGAACAGAAAACATAGGAAAGCAGTTAGGGAAAGAATAAAAATATATTAACTCCTAAAATGGATTATGTCTAACAATACAAAAAGGATTCAATAATAGTAGAAATGTATTGTTGATTTTAAAATAGAAAAGGGTATAGGTTGTAATAGACAAAGATTGAGTTTGAATTAAACAATTCCCAATGAACAGTGAAAACAATAAATAATTAATTCATACAATTAAACTTGTACTGCAAAATATTAATATAAAATGACCAAAATGACCAAGATGTGTGTAAGTTCTCTCATGAATAGAAAAAATCTGATGGAGATTTGAAAAAGGTAATACTAGAACTAATTTCCTTGGTGTAGAAGTCCTAAAATTTGCAATTGAGCCAGCTCATCACACTATCTATCTATCTATCTATCTATCTATCTATCTATCTATCTATCTATCTATCTATCTATATCAGTCAAAAATCATCATTGTGGCCTGGCGCAGTGGCTCACGCCTGTAATCCCAGCACTTTCAAAGGGCAAGGTGGGTGGATCACGAGGTCAGGAGATCGAAAACATCCAGGCTAACATGGTGAAACCCCGTCTCTACTAAAAATATAAAAATTAGCCTGGCGTGATGACAGGTGGCTGTAGTACCAGCTACTCGGGAAGCTGAGACAGGAGAATGGTGTGAACCTAGGAGGTGGAGGTTGAAGTGAGCAGAGATAGCGCCACTGCACTCCAGTCTGAGCGACAAAGCCAGAGTCCGTTAAAAAAAAAAAAAAAAAAAAAAAAAAAAAAAAAAAAAAAAAAAAATCAACATTGAGGCATTTTCATATGCTTTAAAAATTGTGTGAAACTAAAATGTATTTCATTTGTAAAACAATAGAGTTAAGACTGATTTGACTGTTTTCCTTAATCTAGAAAAACTCCAGACGAATTGAACTGATATGAAACAATCATAGATAAAATATATTTTCAGTATCATGGACATACATTGCAATCCTTCTCAAGCCTAAGTTTTAAGACATGTTTGAAATTAAATCCAAACTATGAAATCTAATGTCTAAGGAAAGTATTGTTCTGTTTGCTGATAATCTTAAAACAAACTAGATAAACTACTGACAGTGTAAATGAATGAATATTCCAATGAATAATACACAAGTGATCAACGGTGAGAAATCATTAGGACAGCAATGCACTACATAGCTTTGGAAATCTAAAACATTGAGCCCTAGCATATATTAGATTTGGAATTCAAGCTGCTATTATTTTGCTTCTTAAAATTTAAACAAAACATAATGATTTGATCTGATACAAAGACAAATACTTAATTTAATGTTTTACTTTGACCTTTTTATTAAATATCACATAATGTTCTTATGTGTTATACAATTATTTAAGCATGTTTATACTATTTTTATGAGAGAGTTACTTTTTTATGATAAAGGATAACATAATTTTACAATAAAACAAAGCATTTAACACTGTTTCAGTGAATGTTACCAGTTTTGAATCTTGATAATGCAGGCTCACAAGCAAGAAGTTACCAAGAAAAGTAGCTAATTTGATGAGTAGGGAGCTGTTAGTGCTGTAACAAGATTGGCAAATAAGTGATTTCTTTTTAAATAAATGATGGATATTCTATAATATGTTACAAATTTCAAATATTGAATATGTATTTATTAAAATCAATTAGTCACAGTTTATATGTTAAAGTTTAATCATGCATTATTAAACTATATTAATAACAACATTTTACAGCGAATTTTTATCACTATATGCAAAATTCTATCCTAAATACTTTAGATGAATATATTCTTTTATTGCACCAAACAGCAAAGTAAAATGGATAGTATTACACATTTTACAGATGACTGAGACACAAAAAACCTAAGAAAATTTTGCTAGTATTAATCAATTGGAAAGTGGTAGAAGCTTGTATTTTAGCCACGGAGAATGACTCCAGTGTCTTGGATATTGACTACTATGTTACATAGGTTTCAAAACTAGTGAGATAATGTTTAAAAGTTGGTATAAGGATTTTTTCCTACTGTTATTGAAATTGGTATGATACTTTGGCAACAGCCCCACCATTACTAACATGAAATTTTATTTAAATTGACTCTATTTTATAAAGTAGTATTTCTTTTAGTGGAATTTGTTTTTAGTAAATGACTATTTTAAAATTTACATTTCTAAAAGGTAAAAAAAATTATGGAAAATTAGAAATGACCTGAGTTCCTTCTTTAGAAAAAGGGCATGTCTAATTTACGAGCTATAATGTACTCATAATAAATGTGAGAATTTTTCAGCAGCAAATTGACTTGCTACCAAAAAGTAAAAAAGTAGAATTCAAATTCTTTGTAAACTATATTTTAACTATGTACAAAATTATATCTATGGAAAAATAAACTTAGACATATCAATCAAACCACAGCTACATTTCAAACATCAATTAAATCCTAAGATATTTTTCTAAGGTGTAACTTTTTTTAACTTTATTTTATGTTCAGGGGTACATGTGCAGGTTTGTTACACAGATAAACGTGTGTCATGGGGGTTTGTTGTACAGATTATTTCACCACCCATGTATTAAGCCTAGCACCCATTAGTTATTTTTCTTGATTCTCTTCCTCTTCCCATCCTCCAGCCTCTGATACGCCCCAGTGTATGTTATTCCCCTCTGTGTATCCATGTGTTCTCATCATTTAGATTCCACTTATAAGTGAGAATTTGTGGTATTTGGTTTTCTGTTTCTGTGTTGGTTTGATAAGAATAATGGCCTCCATCTCCAATCATGACCCTGTGAAAGACATTATTTTGTTAATTTTTATGGCTGCATAGTATTCCACTGTGTACACATACCACATTTTCTTAATCCAGTCTATCATTGGTGGGTATTAGGTTGATTCTATGCTTTTGCTATTGTGAATAGTGCTGTAATGAACATTTGCATGCCTGTGTCTTTATAATAGAATGATTTATTATTCCTTTGGGTAAATATTCAATAATGGGTTTGATGGATCAAATGATATTTCTATTTTTAGACCTCTGAGGAATCTCCGTACTGTCTTCCACAATGGTTGAACTAATTTTCACTTCCACTAACAATGTATAAGTGTTCTGTTTTCTCTACAACTTCATCAGCATGTTATTTTTTGATTTTTAATAATAGCTTGTATTAGTCTGTTCTCACACTGCTAGTAAAGACATACCTGAGACTGGGTAATTTATAAAGGAAAGAGACTCACAGTTCAGCATGGCTGGGTAGGCCTCCAGAAACTTATAATCATGGTGGTAGGGGAAGCAAATACATCCTTCTTCACACGGTGGCAGGAAGAAGAACCATCAAAGTGATGGAAAAATCCCTTATAAAACCATTAGATCTCATGAAAACTAACTCACTGTCATGAAAACAGCATGAGCATAACCACCTCCATGATTCAATTACCTCCCACTGGGTCCTTCCTACAACATATGTGGATTATGGGAACTACAATTCAAAATGAGATTTGAGGGGGAACACAGACAAACCATATCATTCTGCCCTGGCCCCTCAAAAATCTCACATCCTCACATTTCAAAACAAAATTATACCTTTCCAACTTTACCCCAAAGTCTTAACTCATTCCAGCATTAACTCAAAAGTCCAAGTTCAAAGTGTTATCTGAAACAAGGTAAGTCCCTTCTGCCTATGAGCCTGTAAAATCAAAGCAAGTTAGTTACTTCCTAGATACAATGGAGGAACAGACACTGGGTAAATACATTTGTTCCAAATGGGAAAAACTGGCCAAAACAAAGGCTCTACAGGTCCCATGTAAGTCTTAATCTAATAGGGCAGTCATTAAACCTTGAAGTTTCAAAATGATTTCCTTTGAATCCATGTATCATATCCAGGACATGCTGATATCTTCAAGAGGTGGACTCCCATGGCCTTGGTCAGCTCTGACCCTGCAGGGTACAGCCTCCCTCCCGCTGCTTTCATGACTGGCATTGAGTGTCTGCAGCTTTTCCAGGAACGCAGTGCAAGCTGTTGATAGATCTACCGTTCTGGGGCCTGGAGAATTGTGGCCCTCTTCTCACAGCTCCACTAGGTAGTGCCCTAATGTAGACTCAGTGTAGAGACGCTGAACCCACATTTCCCTTCCACATTTCCCTAGAAGAGGTTCTCCATGAAGACTCTTCCCCTGCAGCAAGCTGCTTCCTAGACATACAGACATTTCCACACATGCTCTGAAATCTAGACAGAGGTTGCCTAACCTCAATTCTTGACTTCTGTGCACTTGCAGGACCAACAACACATGGAAGCTGCCAAGGCTTGGGGTTGACACCCTCTGAAGCAATGGCCTGAGATGCACCTTGGACCTTTTTAGCTACAGCTGAAGCAGCTGAGATGCAGGGCACCAAGTCTCAGGCTATACACAGCAGGGGGGACCTGGACCTAGCCCAGGAAACTATTTTCCCTTTAGTGGCATACCCTCCCATCACATGCCCAGTGGCCTAGGACATAACCCCGAGGCATTTTTCCCTTTGTCTTGGTGATTAGATGCAGCACCCCCAGGGGGAACTTTGCCCCTCCCATTTGGGCAGAACCACTGAAGAGTTCCTCATCTTTGCCACATAAAAACCCCAGAACACAGCCCCATTTCTGGCAACCCTCTTGGGGTCTCCTCTCTTTGCTGAGAGCTTTTCTGTTGCTTAATAAAACTTTGTTCTACATTACTCCTTCTCTGGTGTCTGCATGCTTTATTCTTCTTGGTCATGGGACAAGAACTTAGACCTAGTTGAACTGAGGAGTGATTGGGCTGTAACACTAGTATCAAAACCAAAAAGCTAAAGAACAAATGTCAAATGGATCTCAAAGCTAGCAGAAGACAAGAAATAACCCAAATCAGAGCTGAACTGAAGGAGACAGAGACACAATAAAACTATCCTAAGATCAATGAATCCAGGAGGTTGGTTTTTTTAAAAATTAATAAAATAGCTCACCAACTAGACTAACAAAAAAGAAAAGATGAGATTCAAATAAACATAATCAGAAATGATAAGGGAAATATTATCACTGACTCCACAGAAATACCAAACAACCACCAGAGAATATTATAAACACCTCTAGGCACATAAACTAGAAAATCTAGAAGAAATGGATAAATTTCTGGACACATACCACCTTTCAAGACTGAACCAGGAAGAAACTGAATCCCCACAAGACCAATAATGAATTCTGAAATTGAAGAAGTAATAAATAGCCTACCAACTAAAAATAAAAACCCAGAACCAGATGGAATCACAGCTGAATTCTACCAAATGTACCAAGAAGAGCTGGTACCATTCCTACAAACTATTCAAAAAATATTTCAAAGGAGGGACTTCTCCCTAATTCAATCTATGAAGCCAGCATCATCCTAATACCAAAACCTGGCAGAGACACAACAAAAAAAGAAAACTTCATGCCAATATCTATATTGTGTTACTTTACTTTTAATAGGACACTCTTCAGTGTAAATTGGGAGCTTCTTTCTAGAAGACAACATAGTAATAATTGTATGCTCTTTGACTCTTAATCTTTCTTCTAAAAGCTAATCACAGTGTGCCTGAAGATTTACCTATATATAAGTTCATAACAGAAATATTTGTTGCAGTAAAACACTGGCAACAATTAAAAACCAATAATAGATACAAATCCTGAGTCATCCCCATGATTTAAAGCAAGCAGTCATGAACATACAGTACAAAAATATTTAATAACATAGGACCTTGGCAAGAAATACTTTGATTAGTTGAACAGTGTTGATCTCTTTTAGGTGAATTCATGGGTAATCTAATTTTTTAAGAGATCTTCTCCATTTATGGTGATTAACATACAGGGTATTACTTTCATGTTTGCAAGAAACAAACACATGCTTATGTCTCAAAAATCACTCTGAGAATGTTATGTTAATATTAAATGATATATTTGTAGTCCTTTATTCTTATTTTCCTAGAAAATTATATGATATGCAACTATATATATATAATTTTTTGCTTAATAGCAGGATCTAAAATGCTATACTGAATTAAGTAATTTTCTTTGCATTTGGTCAAGCTATTCTTACTTTGATTTAAATTCCACTGAGGGAAATAGCAGCTAAAATATTCAGATATTGAATAGGACATGTTTGGTAACTATACCTTCACTTATTTAAACCATTCTTTAACTTTTGCAATACTTAAGAAATATGAGTAGTAATTATAGCTTCATATGGAGCCCTTCAAACTGAAAGTTGACATATATTTGTTTAATAAAAGCCTATTATTAATGCTACAAACTGTACCTTTGTAGACTATGAGCAAACAAAACAATTTAATCTCAAGTACTTTAAAACTTTCTTCTTAGCAGTGCTGTAAGTGACTTTTTAATAAAATTTGTTTTAAAAAATTAAGACCTTCTGAATTACAGTGTGTCAAATTTTCAACATAGGGGAAATTGGTATTGAGACATTATATGAATACAAAATAAACATCTCTACTTACATTCTCAATTTATTTTATAATCAAGAAGCCTTATTGTAAAGATAATCTACTAATTTCCAGTAAATATATTTAGAATTCTCTAAATTTAAGCTTCTTTGAATGCTATTCTTAATTACATACTTTTTATGTTATAGTTTTATCACATTATTTGTGAGCAGTGTTCAAAAGGCATCTTTCTACTCTACCTTTTAGACTGTCATTTTGGAAGCCAAGATAAGTTACATTTATATTACAGTGTTTACATAAGTTCCAAGTGATGGAAGCTTTTAATATTCAAGGGCCATTTCTATGAATAGCTTTATGGCATGATATTACTTTAGCAATTGAATAGCACTGTAGCATTGTTTTCAAGGAAGCTGTCCTTGAAAGCCAATGCATTATAAGAAAGTTAATTAAGGTCACATTTATAATAGAGTGGAATGGAATCTAGAATCAAACTAAGCAATTTTATATAAAACTAGGAAGTAGTTCCCTAAAGAATAAATTAAGGAAGGAGAGATGCAATGAGCCAATAACTTATGCTACATATGTAGAAAGAAATGTCTACATATACAGAGACACTAGCTGAGAAATCCTTTAGGTCTTTGTATGATCTTCCCAGGTCTGTTGTAATAAAGTAGATACAAATAGGGTGGCTTTACAAAGCAGAAATTTATTAGCTTATGGTTCTGGAGGCTAGAAAGAACAAAGTCAATGGTTTCTTAGGACTACACACCCTCTGAAAGCTATAGGGGAAATCCTTCCTTGTCTCTTCCTAACTTCCAGTGACCTGCAAGCAATCTTTAGCATTCCTTGACTTGAAGCCACATGACTCTAATCTTTGCCTTTGTTGCCACATGGCATTCTCCATGTGTGTTTTCATATCTTCACAGGGAAGTCTTCTTTTAAAGACACCAGTCATATTGGGTTAGGGTCACATTCTATTAATTAGTTCATGTTTACAAATTAAGTCTACTACTAGGACACCATTTTTAATGTCACATTCTGATTGAGATACTAGGGATTAGAATTTCAACATATCTTTACTGGAGGGACACAGATGAACCCCTAACAGTTTAGATGACTATCATATGAAGTTATTTGGAAAGAAAATTGTGAGTTATCTATACTTGAATCTCTATAGAGTTCTACAAGTCAAGAAATTCTTGAGACCAAGACAGAAAGAGTTGTTTTACATAACAAATCTGGTATTGTGCAGCTTAAATAAATGGCATTATGTCAGAAAGTTTTACTGTCACTCACTACCTTAAGGATGGTCTTTATTCATATGAAAGTGTGAAGTCTTTCTCATGCATGCAAAGGGAATTTGAATGTTAAGTCTAAGTTTTTATTAACAGAATGTTACTAAGATATAGGTTCTGCTGAGTAGAAATGTTTTCAATATAAAATGCTCTCCCTTCTACTTTTCTCCTCCAAGGTTTTGACTGAAACTTATTTGTAAGACTTAGATTGTGTGGTTATACATATTTACAGCATATTAAATAATTTTGGATAAAAACATTAAACCATATTTTGTTTCCTTTAAGGCTTTCTTTTCTTTTTTCAGCTTCCCTAATTCCAAATTACTTTATTTTCATCATTTTTCTGTAGTTATAATTTTCATCATTTTGCTGTAGCCATTAAACTAAGGTGATATAATATTTCCACTCTTTCTTTCTGTCACAATAGCATAACTCTACAAAAATTCACCGGGGGGAAAACGAAACAATTAGAATCACATTTGGACAATGTTTTCATAAACATGGTATAAGGATGATCCTTTTGTAATTTTGCCTGTATTTTCTTTCATATAGAAACATCTACAAATTTTGCGTAATTGACCACTGTGAAATAAAGTAGGGCTACCTTAAAACTACCCCAGAATATGAGCAAAAATTATCTTTCAAAAATTTATCTTTAGAAAAATCTCCAATCCTAACATAGTACTCAGTTCCAAATATTCACTACCTATCTTGTTACAGCAAACTTAGCACTATTTGTCATGCAGTTATGCATTTTTAACAAGTTAATTGTATAGAATGTTGGCTATGTGCCAAATACAGTTCCAACTATTTCTTATGTGATAACTCATTTAATTTTTTTCTTTTATGATAACTCATTTAATTCTCACAAATATCAGAGTGTGCTTCATATAGGAGAATTTATGAAGGATATATTATAAAGTAGCCTGATTTCAGTTATTTATCTGACAGTTAAAATTCATGAAAAAGGCTTAAAATTATTGTATTACTTTGAATATTTGACCCAAGTCATTGGTGTGTTTATTTACAAGATTGTAATAAACATCAAAAATTATTGTAAATATATCATATACTCAAGAATAAACCCATGACAACATTTTAGTTTGTGTTGACTTAATTTTATTTTATTATTATTTTTTATTTCAGTAGGTTTTGGGGGAACAGGTGGTATTTGGTTCATGAATAACTTCTTTAGTGATTTCTGAGATTTTAGTGTACCCATCACCCAAGCAGTGCACACTGTACCCAACATGTAGTCTTTTATCCCTCACACCTCTCCCACCCTTTTCCCTGAGTCCCCAAAATCCATTATGTTATTCTTATGCTTTTGCATCCTCATACCTTAGCTTCCACTTATGACTAAGAGTATATGATGTTTGATTTTCCATTCCTGAGTTACTTCACTTAGGATAACGGTCTCCAGTTCCATCCAGGTTGCTGCAAATGCCATTAATTTGTTCCTTTTTATGTCTGAGTAGTATTCCATGGTATACCACATTTTCTTTATCCACTTGTTGATTGATGGACATTTGGGCTGGTTCGAAATTTTTGCAATTGTGAATTGTGCTGTTATAAACATGTGTGTGCTGGTATCTTTTCTTATAATGATCTCTTTTACTCTGGATAGATACCAAGGAGTGAGACTGTTGGATCAAATGGGAAATTTAGTTTTAGTTATTTAAGGAATCTCCACATTGTTTTTCAGAGTAATTGTACTAGTTTACATTCCCACCAATAGTGTAGAAGTGTTCCCCTTTTACCACACCAACATTTATTGTTGTTTGTCTTTTTAATTACGGCCATTCTTGCAGGAGTGATGTGGTATTGCATTGTGATTTTGATCTGCAGTTACTTGATCATTAGCAATGTTGAGCATTTTTTCATATGTTTGTTTGCCATTAGTGTATCTTCTTTTGAGAATTGTCTATTCATGTCCTTAGCCCACTTTCTGATGGGATTGCTTGTTTTGTTCTTGGTGTTTTGTTTGTGTTCCTTGCAGATTCCGGATATTAGTCTTTTGTTGGATGTATAGATTGTGATGGTTTCTCCGACTCTGTGAGTCATTTGTTTACTCTGCTGTTTCTTTTGCTGTGCAAAACCTTAGTATGAGGATGCAAAGGCGTAAGAATGACATGATGAGATTTGGGAACTCAGGGGAAAGGGTGTGAGGGATTAAAGACTGTAAACTGGGTACAGTGTACACTTCTCAGATGATAGGTGCACCAAAATCTCAGAAATCACTACCAAAGAAATTATTCCTGTAACCAAACACCACCTGTTCCCCAAAAAACTATTGAAATTTTTAAAAAAGCCAAAAAAGTATTATTTGTATAATACTAAAGGCATGAGAGGTTACTCCTGAGCAACTTAGAAATTGCAGTCAAAAATAAGAGTTGCTCAAAATCTAACTACCAAGAGAACAATGTTATTTACATTTTGACATACATACCTCTTATTTTGGTTTTCTGTATCTGTTACACATCTCAAAGTCAGCTTGTAAAGACTGAATGCATCATTTCTGCATGAAAGCTTATTGTTCTTTCAAAGGTCTCTATGTCCCCAACATAACACTACCATTTACTAAAATATCTAGGATTTGAGTTGTATAAAACATCTCTTTATCCCCTACTCTCTATTTCAATCAGTAAATATTTTGTCAATTATATTTATAACCATATCGTCCAGGTCCTTCCATCTTTGTTTATTTCAATTATAGTTTTACCAAATTTCTATTCACTAATAATCTTTCCTGAAGTTAGACTAATTGTCATTCTCATTCAGTCCCTATATGCATTTTTTATTTTTTAAATATAAAGTTCAAATTTCTTCATACACCTTACAATGGTTCTTTCAAAGGTATATTTTCCTTGACTTTTCAGCAAGGTTGCTTGTTAATAAAATTTTTGAAATTTTGCATTTGAGCCATACTTGACTTTAATTGCTTTCCACTCATATGGCTCTCTGACGTTTGAGTACCAGCTTTTATGGTTCCTCCCAATATTTTGCCTCCATTACTACACTTAATATTTAGGATCTTTCTTATCTACATTGATTCAGTGAAATATTTGGCAACTCATAGAATAACTTATATTTCTCAGCTCTATATCTACAGATTTTGGTATTTCTCTTGATGTGGACTCCTTCTTTACCACAATTTTTGGTGTAATGTATTTCCTCAAAGATAGCTTGAAAAAAATAATGACTGATGTCTATCCTAATTATTCCTATATGCCCAGGAGAAAGCGTAGTGTTTGGGGAAAAAAATAGTATCTGTAGATCTGATGAATGACTCAATGAATAATTTATTATCTCATTTTCCAACCTGAACATTTAGGAGGTTTATTCTATTTTACTATACAAACAGCATTGCATTAAACATTCTTACAGTTACCTTTCTACATATATTTACAATTATTACACTTAAATAAGTTTATTTAAGATAAATATTTTACTACCTGTACATATATAATTTCTACTACCTTTGTATGGTAAGAAACAATTTCAATATATTGAAAGATTGATACACATACATTATTGTTTTCTGATACACATCCAGACACAAAATAAAGATATGTATTTATAAAATTTGATAACTAATGAACTATGTTCCATAATCATTTGGATTTGCTTCTTTTTAAATGTTGCTAAATATCTATTGTTGACTTTTTATTATATTTATGTTGAAACATGAACACAGAGAATAATTTTATTTATGATTATATTTTCCAGAGAACTTAGACTGTGACTTATAAATGATGGTTATAATGAGGGAGATAATAACTACTATTAATAATTGTACAGATAGGGTTTTCAGAACCAACACAATTCCATGTTTTCTATCTCCTGATCTTGTATGATTATAAAAAAAAGTAGAGAAAATATCAGATATTTTCTATTTATCTTCTGAAAATCTGTATCAGACAATTTGTCACTACTCCTTAAAGCAGTACAAATGACAAAAATTTTAGATTATATCTACATGATTAAAAGGTTTTAATTGGAAATATAATAATTCATAAAACACTCAATTTCTAAATACCCTCATAACTACCATATAGACATAATATACAGATTTCTACTGATATTATTTTTCAATTTCTTTTGCATAAACACAGAACTGGCCTGTATTGGATTATATATATCTCTAGCCTAAGCTAGAATTGCCTTGATTTGTGTGAATTTACCACTCAATGAATTGAGTGGTAAAGCTTCCAGCAGCATATCCTAAAATGTGAAGTTATATCCCATACCAAACTTTGAATGTATTATAGAAAGCATTGAATTATTTCTTGCTAATTCCATGTCTGAGAAAAAAATTAATTGTACATTTAATTTTCTAGCACTGTGAGGCAAAATATCAACTAGCATTAAATGACTTGAAGAACACAATCAACTTTGGCAAATGTTATCTGAAAGAAATTCAACAAATATATTACATCATCCAAAAATAATAAGAGAAAACATATTTTATATTAAGTATTTATTACTGGCTATAGCTAATAACAATCCATATTCCAAGACTACACTATTTATTATACCACTGCATTGTGCTACCCTATATTATCAGAATTTTTTAAAGTCCACATTATTTGAAGTACAAAGGTATTAATGCTATTTAGATGACTTTTTCCCCTAAAATCAATAGTATTTTTTTATATTTATTATTTTATCTGATCTTGCATTGGTTTCAAAAGACAAATGTTACAATTTGCTATAGTCTGAATGTTTATGTACCTCCAAAGTTCTTTTATTGAAATATACTCCCCAATGTGTTAGTATAAGAGGAGTGGTCTTTGTGAGGTGACTAAGTCATGAAGGTGGAGCCCTTGTGGATGAGATTAGTTCCATTATAAAAGAGCCTAAGGAAACTTTTTATTCCTTCTGCCATGTGAGAACACATCAAAAGCTTCATCTTTGTAGAAGAAAACAAGCCCTCATTAGAGTCTGAATCTACTCGTATCTTAATCTTGAACTTCTTAGCCTACAGAACGGTTAGCAATAATTTTTTATTGTTTACAAATTACTCAGTCTAAGGTATTTTGTTATAGCAAGTAGAAATAAGACAGAATACCAATTTATAGATGAAAAGACGTGAGCTTTTCGTCTCAAGTAGTCAATGGAAGTGTCAGAAATACCCACAACTTCCAACTTTTTGTATAGTGATCTATAATTGTGTCATAGACATAATTCTGTTTTCTTCACTTGTTACCTATTAGCCTAAGCACATTAACCTACTCTGTATAAATTGTCATTTATGTAAAATTGTCAATGTATTTTTAGTAGTAAGAAAAAATATTTCAAACTTAATATTATACCATGTAATTGGCAATATTTCAAGATTGTATATTACTCAGTGTGCATTTAGTTTAGAATTTATATTAGTAATAGTTATTGGGTTATCAGTATAATTATTTCTCATGATTTATTTGACTTTTCAATTTAGTTAAACCCTTCTGTTTTATCAACTAAGTCTTTTTTTTTTTTTTTCTCATGGCAGTTTTTGTTTTCACGTTATGGAATTTTGTTAAGTGTATCTATAGCCAACATAAAACAGTAAGTGCTTCCTAGAATGGCTTCAATAAATAATTATTACATAATGAATGAATGAATGTAAATGAATAGTTGTGTGAATGCACGGGTAAATGAAATTGGTATAGGGAGGAGCAATTGAAGGCATAAGGAGTTGTATTTAGAAAGCTGCAACAAGGAGGCATGATAACATTTGTCAAATTGAAGCCTTCTGTGTCTCATGAGTTCTGAAAGTTTTAAGTGACAATGCAATATGAGGTAGCATATGAGACAAGAACAGAGACAGGAAAAGTCTTGCATTAAGCAGTGGGCTGGATTTGGTTTCAAGTGCTGCTATACAGAATCTATTCACTAGCATTAGTTCATATATGTCACTGTTGGTAACTTGAAATGGGATATGATGGGATTAGTTTCACACTGAAAATAGACAAACGCTATAAATTAGAGATTTTCCTCTCACTGCCAGGTGTTAAAGCTTTTCCAGTACACTACTCCATGACATGTTAAGAAATTAGACCTTCTGCATTAAGGTGTTTTTGAAGCATTAGAAAGAATGAAATAGCATTACCCAAGTTGAATGTTCAAATGAGAAGATGATTCAAAGGGATATAAGTTTTGAGACAAGGAGGCTAATTAGACAGATGAGAGATTATAGTGGTAGAGTTGAATATGAACAGAGTGACAGAAAAAAATATAAATACATAGTATTTTAATCTGCTAATGGTTTTAACATTTTATAGTATTGTACAGTGATAAAGACAGGTGTTTAAAAAATACTTAAAAATAGCATATTTTGGGGGGCGGAGCAAGATGGCCCAATAGGAACAGCTCCAGTCTCCAGCTCCCAGCGCGAGCGACACAGAAGACAGGTGATTTCTGCATTTTCAATTGAGGTACTGGGTTTATCTCACTAGGGAGTGCTGGACAATCGGTGCTGGTCAGCTGTTGCAGCCTGACCAGCGAGAGCTGAAGCAGGACGAGGCATCGCCTCACCAGGGAAGCACAAGGGGGAAGGGAATCCCTTTTCCTAGCCCGGGGAACTGAGACACACAACACCTGGAAAATTGGGTAACTCCCACCCCAATACTGAGATTTAAGTACACAGGCACACCAGGAGATTATATCCCACACCTGGCCGGGAGGGCACCATGCCCACGGAGCCTTCCTCATTGCTCGCACAGCAGTCTGCGATCTAACTGCAAGGCAGCAGTGAGGCTGGGGGAGGGGCGTCCGCCATTGCTGAGGCTTAAGTAGGTAAACAAAGGCCTGGGAAGATTGAACTGGGTGGAGCTCACAGCAGCTCAAGGAGGCCTGCCAGTCTCTGTAGACTCCACCTCTGGGGACAGGGCACAGCTAAACAA
>NW_012115544.1:244021-245121 GCF_000951035.1 Colobus angolensis palliatus
CAAACAGGAAGGACACCCACACCAAAACCCCATCAGTACGTCACCATCATCAACGACCAGAGGCAGATAAAACCACAAAGGTGGGGAAAAAGCAGGGCAGAAAAGCTGGGAATTCAAAAAATAAGAGCGCATCTCCCCCTCCAAAGGAACGTAGCTCATCGCAAGCAACGGATCAAAACTGGACAGAGAATGCCTTTGAGGAGATGAGAGAAGAAGGCTTCAGACCATCAAACTTCTCAGAGCTAAAGGAGGAATTATGTACCCAGCTCAAGGAAACTAAAAATCTTGAAAAAAGAGTGGAAGAATTGATAACCAGAATAATTAATGCAGAGAAGGCCATAAACGAACTGACAGAGATGAAAACCATGACACGAGAAATACATGACAAATGCACAAGCTTCAGTAACCGACTCCATCAACTGGAAGAAAGAGTATCAGCGATTGAGGATTGAATGAATGAAATGAAGCGAGAAGAGAAGTCTAAAGAAAAAAGAAGAAAAAGAAATGAACAAAGCCTGCAAGAAGTATGGGATTATGTAAAAAGACCAAATCTACGTCTGATTGGGGTGCCTGAAAGTGAGGGGGAAAATGGAACCAAGTTGGAAAACACTCTTCAGGATATCATCCAGGAGAACTTCCCCAACCTAGTAGGGCAGGCCAACATTCAAATTCAGGAAATACAGAGAATGCCACAAAGATACTCCTCCAGAAGAGCAACTCCAAGACACATAATTGCCAGAACAAAGTTGAAATGAACGAAAAAATCTTCAGGGCAGCCAGAGAGAAAGGTCGGGTTACCCACAAAGGGAAGCCCATCAGACTAACAGTAGATCTCTTGGCAGAAACTCTATAAGCCAGAAGAGAGTGGGGGCCAATATTCAACGTTCTTAAAGAAAATAATTTTAAACCCAGAATTTCAAATCCAGCCAAACTAAGTTTCATAAGAGAAGGAGAAATAAAATCCTTTACAGATAAGCAAATGCTTAGAGATTTTGTCACCACCAAGCCTGCCTTACAAGAGACCCTGAAGGAAGCTCTAAACATGGAAAGGAACAACCGGTACCAGCCATTGCAAAAACATGCCAAAATGTAAAGACCAT
>NW_012115544.1:248306-289638 GCF_000951035.1 Colobus angolensis palliatus
TGATGGGTGCAGCAGACCAACATGGCACAAGTATACATATGTAACAAACCTGCACGTTATGCACATGTACCCTAGAACTTAAAGTATAATAATTAAAAAAAGCATATTTTATATTTAAAATTGTTTTACCTATAAAAAAATACATCTGGACTTCCTAAGGATATTTATCCTATTCCTATAATTTATTCCAGTTATTTTTTAAATTTCTAAATCAAATAATAAGGATTAACCCTCAAAATTAACCTTTCTTAGTGAATTTTTATCAGACTATTTTATTTTACTGTTTATTGTTCCATATTACAACTTGTAAGCCTTGAATGGCATGGCATTCAGGTTATTGGAAGCTACTCAGGACTTTGAACATTCGATATACAGTGAGACAGGGAATTTTTCTAAAGCTTAATAAAGTAGTTGAGTCTATACATAGCTGTAGTGTTATGGGTGTATGAACCTGTCAGGAAGATTGTGTCCTTCTTAAATTATATTTAACCTTTTAAGGAAAATGTAATAAACAAAAAACTAGTGTCAAGTGTTATCATCCTTTAAGTACCTATTATTTGACATGAAATTACCATAGCTTTTATTATTTAAAATTAACATAAAAAATAAAATAATCAATGTAAGGAGGAATTAACAATTTGATACTACCATGGATACAGAAGTGCAATAAGAAGTATATTTTATTGTAGAATGCCAGTAGCATAATAATTTTAAAAATATTTTCTGTATGTATAAAAGCATTTTCTGCATGTGTAATAAGTAAATGTATAATCCAAAGTCTTGTTTATAGAAACTTATTTTCAAGAACCTAAATATCCTATTAAAATATTCTTCTGAGTCCTTATAAATATGTGTTAATAAAATTTATCTATTTGCTTTCAGAATATAATTCAGGGCAGGGCAGGTGGTGGCCCTGTAATCCCAGAATTCTGGGAGGCCAAGGTAGGTGGATCACATGAGGTCAAACCCTGTCTCTACTAAAAATGAAAAAATTGGCCAGGTGTGGTGACGTGCACCTGTAGTATTAGCTACTCAGGAGGGTGAGGAAGGGAATCTCTTGAACCCTGGAGGCAGAGGTTGCTGTGAGCAAAAATCATGTCACTACACTCCAGGCTGGGTGACAGAGTGAGACTCTGTCTTAAAAAGAAAAAAAAAATACAATTCAGTAACTGAGTAGGATTTCATTTTAGATAAGTTTTCAATATTTATTCATATAATGTATATTAAATGTATGAAGCATCCAAAACTCAAGGTACAATGGATGATACAATTAAATTTGTTTGTGTCGTGTCTATTGTATTCCTGCTGTGCATCAGTAGCAAATTTGGAATTCGTTAAGTCTATTAAATTTCTTTAACATACTTTTAAAAGGATATTATTTTAAAACTTTGACATGTGTAATGATATCATGACTTGAAACAATAAAATATGTATTTAAATAGGATTATACATTCTTAACTCTTTTTGTCCAGAAAAAGGAAAGTCTACTTTAAGTGAAAAAAAAAAAGATCACAGTAACTTTGAGGGGAAAATATCTATGAAAACAATTTCACTTTCTTTATCAATTAAAAAAAATTGATATATAATAACTGCATATTTATGGGTTATGTGTGATATTTTGATACATATATACAAATTATAATGATCAAATCAGGGTATTTTGCATATTCATCATTTGAAAATTTTATTTTTATGTTGCCAACATTTCAAATCTTCACTGCTAGCTATTTTGAAATATACTATTAATTGTTGTTAATTTGTAATCACCCTGCTGTGGTATTGAACAGTAGAAATTATTTCAGCTAATCGCATTCTTCATTTTCCCCACCCCACCATTCTCCACATCTAGTAACTTTCATTCCACGCTCTACCTCCATGAGATCAACGTTTGTAGCTTCCATGTGTGAGTGAGAATATGTGATATATGTATTTATATGACTGATTTATTTTACTTAACATAATGTCATCCAGGTTCACCCATGCTGCTCTGAATTACAGAATTTCATTTTATTTTAAATGATGGAATAGTATTTCATGGAGTAGATGCATCACATTTTCTTTATCCATTTATCTGTTGATGGACACTTAGGTAATTCCATAGCTTTGCTCTTGTGAAAGTGCCACAGTAAACATAGGGGTACAGGTAACCCTTTGACACACTGATTTCCTTTCCTTTGGATAAATACCAACTACTGGGATTGCTGGATGGGATGGTAGTTCTATTTTTAGTTTTTTGAGAAAAACTCCATACTATAATACTTTTCATAATATATGTAACAATTTACATTCCTGTCACCAGTGCATATGAGCTCTTTTTCTCTGTATTCTCACCAGCATTTTTTTTTTTTTTTTGTCTTTTTGTAGTAGCCATTCTGACTGGGGCGAGATAATATCTCATTGTGGTTTTAATTTGCATTCCTCTGATGATTTATGATGCTGAGCATTTTTTCATATACCTGTTGATGTGAAAATGGTATTTGTATGTCTTCTTATGAAGACATAGACATATCCATTCAGATATTTCATCCACTGTTTAACACATTTACGTGTGTGTGTGTTTGCTGTTGAGATGTTTGAGTTTCTTGTGTATTCTGGAAATCAGTTCCTTTTTGGATGAATAGTTATAAATGTTTTCTACCTTCTTGTTGGTTATTTCTTCACTCCTTCTGTTGTCTTACTTGTTGTATAAAGCTTTTTAGTTTAATATAGTCCCTTTTGTCTATTTTTGCTTTTTTTTTTTTTTTTTTTTTGAGACGGAGTCTCGCTCTGTCCCCCAGGCTGGAGTGCAGTGGCCGGATCTCAGCTCACTGCAAGCTCCGCCTCCCGGGTTCACGCCATTCTCCTTCCTCAGCCTCCAGAGTAGATGGGATTACAGGCGCCCACCCCCTCGCCTGGCTATTTTTTTGTATTTTTTTTAGTAGAGACGGGGTTTCACCGTGTTTGCCAGAATGGTCTCGATCTCTTGACCTCGTGATCCGCCCATCTCGGCCTCCCAAAGTGCTGGGATTACAGGCTTGAGCCACCGCGCCCGGCCTATTTTTGCTTTTGTTACCTGTGATTTTTTGTATTAACCATAAAATTGCTGCCTAGACCAATGTCCTAATCACTTCACTGTTTTCTTCTAGTAGTTTTATAGTTTCAGGTTTACATTAAAGTCTTCAATCCATTTTGAATTGAGATTTGTATATGGTGAAAGATAGGGGTCTAGTTTCTTTCTTCTACATCCAGATACCCAACTTTCCCCGTTCCATTTATTGATGAGGGTGCCCTTTCCCCAGTGTATGTTGTTAGCACGTTTGTTTAAAATGACTTGAATATAAGCACATGGATTTATTTCTGGGTTCTCTATTCTGTTTCTTTGGTCTATGTATCTGTTTTATACCAATATCATGCTGTTTATATTACTACAGCTTCATAGTATATTTTGAAGTCAAGTAGTGTAATACTTCTTTCTAGCTTTGTTCTTTTTGCTTAGTATTACTTTGGTTATTTGGGGTCTTTTGTACTCACAACAATTTTAGAATTTTTTTTCTTTCTGCAAATAAGGTCGCTGGTCTTTCGATAAGGATTACATTGAACCTATAGATTGTTTTGGATAGTATGGTAATTTTAACAATACTAATGTTTCCAATCCATGAGCATGAGACATCTTTTCACTTTTTTGTGCCCTCTTCAATTTATTTCATCAGTGTTTTGCAATTTTTCTAGTACAGGTCTTTCACCTTCCAGGTTAAATTTATTGATTGATACTTCATTTTATTTTTTCTTGTAGCTATTGTAAGTGGGATTCCATTCTTTATTTATGTATCAACTAGCTAACATCATACTAAATGTGGAAAAGCTGAAAACATTTTCTCTAAGAAGTGAAACTACACAAGGGTGCACACTTTCACTATTCTCTGTCTTTATTTTTCTTTTTTTTTTTTTTTTTTTTTTTTTTGAGACAGAGTCCTCTGTAGCCCAGGCTGGAGTGCAGTGGCCGGATCTTGGCTCACTGCAAACTCCACCTCCCGGGTTTACGCCATTCTCCTGCCTCAGCCTCCCGAGTAGCTGGGACTACAAGCGCCGGCCACCTCGCCCAGCTAGTTTTTTTTTTTTTTTTAGTAGAGACGGGGTTTCACTGTGTTAGCCAGGATGGTCTCGATCTCTTGACCTCGTGATCCGCCCATCTCGGCCTCCCAAAGCGCTGGGATTACAGGCTTGAGCCACAGCGCCCGGCCTCACTATTCTCATTAAACACAGTTTTGGAAGTTCTAGTCAGAGCAATCAGTCAAGAGAAAGAAATAAAAGGTATCCAGATTGGAAAAGAGAAAAACTAATTGTCCCTCTTTTCAGTCACATAATCTAATACATGGAAAAATCAAAGACTTCAGAAAGAAACCTTTAAAATTATGAGCAACTTCAGGGAAGCTACAAGACAAAATAAGCATACAAAAATCGGTAGTACTTATACACATCCATTATTTTTTGAGTATTTATCATTGTAAATATAAAGCACATATAATTTTAATTAATAGAAAGAAACAGCAAATTATACTTTAAAAACTACCCAATTTTGCATCAACCAATGCCAACAACAGATAACAATCTAGTATACTCCTTTCCAACGTCTTTATCTACATATGTATGTATTTATTCAATCATTCATTTGTTTCTTTTGATTACTACTATAATTTGGACATTGTATCCCCGCAACTCAGGTTCAAATTTGATACCAATTTTGGAGGCAGGAGACTCATAGGAGGTGTTTGAGTGATGAGCAGATCTCTCATAAATAGATTAAGGTTTTCCTTGGGGGTGGAGGGAAGAAGAATTCAAGATCAAATAGTTCCCATGAGAACTGTTTGGTAAAAAGATCCTGGCACCTCTCCCATCTCTCTTCCTTTCTCTCTTGTGCCCCTTCACCTTGACCATGAGTGGAAGCAGCCTGAGACACTCACCTTAAGCAGAAACTGGCACCACGCTTCTCGTAGAGACTGTAAAACTTGGCCAAGTAATTTTTTTTTCTCTACAGATTACCCAATCTCAAGTATTCCTTTATATCAGGAATATGACAATGACCATGTTGTTTCATTACTTAACATGATACCTTCATATTCTGTGAAGGTTTGGATGCGTATCATATTTTATATTATAAATACAAATCTTTTAGTTGTTGTAGATGATATGAGTGATTTAACTGAACGTTTAATTTTCAACTTCCCATTAAATATGATATTGACTGTCTTTTAAAAGTAATCTTTAACTTTATAAAAAAAGATTTTGATTGTCTTTTCAAATGTTTTAGTTGAATGAGTAATTCATATATTCAAATGTCTTCACTATATCTATTTGATATTTAGTTAGGAGACATCATATGTAAGTAGATTTGTATTTATGGGACAAATCCTATTTTGTTACAGTATGTAGTCTTATAAATAAGCATTTTATGTGTTGGCATTTAATTTGTTATACTGGTATCAGTGTTATTGATTTCTCTAAGTCTTAGTCATTGAAATGTAATCTATATACTAATTTCCTATTTGTAAGCAACCTGAGGTAATGCAGCCTAATTATAAGACAACCTGAGGTAATACAAAATTTATCATAAAGTTATTCTGTGAACTACACCCTGAGAACTTGATCATTGCAACTGTCAGCTAAACCAGCTTACTACTCCTTTTAAGGGTCCATAATATGTACCTTGAAGTAAATGCTGTTATATTATTTTATACCTATAATTTTATAGCTAGATTTTATGTTTTGTTTTACTTGTTTGCTCTATGTGAAGATTTATGTATACATTTTAAAATTAACTGAGTGACATTGTATAATTTTCTAGCTAAAAGTCAACTCCTGTATAAATCTGTTAGTTATTTTAAGGATTTTGAATTTTATTTTATGTAATGTAGAAAGCAGATGAAGAGTTTTAAAGCAGAGGAGTGACATAATGACTGTGGCTGTAAGCTTGAGAAGAAAATGTAGGAGGAGAAAATGTGGAGTTAGGGTGATAAGTTAGGATGCTAATGCAGTAATTTTGGGGACAGATAGTATCTCTGAGGAGGTGAAAGTGAATAGAATTGAGTAGAAATAATTAAAATAATTAGTTTCTGAATATATTTTGAAGGTAGAGTTAACAGGATTTGTTGACAGATTCTAGGTATGCTTTGAGAAAAGGAGATAAATCAAATAGGTTTTCACATTCATTGCCTTGAACATCATCAAGGACAGAGTTCCCTGAGGTGGCCAAGACCACAGGGATAGGACATTTTGGGCATGAGTTCATGACACATTAAATATGAAATGTCTGGTAGTGAAAATAGCATATGTTATCTATGATAATATCTGTCAATTTGAAATAATTTTTACCAAATTGAGCATATTTGACATTTTTAAGAGTTTCTTTAATCAGAAATTGGTAATTTATAAATTTATGAATGATAAAATGAGAAATATAGACTTCTTGCTGTTGTTCAGATACAAAACTTTTAAACATATTTCTAAAACAGAAAATTGAATATGAAGTTATTTATATAATTTGAACATAGTGTAGGACTCTGGGTTGTATGCAAATGTGGTAGTCATTTACATACATGCAGATGGCATTTAAAAGCAAGAACCTGAATAAGATAACCAAATGAGTCAATATGAACAGAAGTCAGGATTGGATCAGGAGCTGAGCCCTAAAGTCTTTCAAAATTAAGAAATAAGAAAGAAAAGGGGGAAACCAGTAAAACAGACTAAAGAGAGGTAATCAATAAGGTAGTAGGAAAACCAATAGGATATGATGACTTGGAATCCAAGTCAATAATGTATTTCAAGAAGGAAAGAAGAGTTCATATTTGTAAAATTTTACCTATAGGTAAAGTAACATAAAGATTAAGAATTTACCATTTGATTTAGCAACATGAAGGTTAATAAGAAGAGCTTTGGGTTGAGCAGTGGGAGCAAAAAGCCCACTGACATAGATTTATGAGAGAATTGGAGGAAGGGAGTTCGAAACAGCAAGAGTATATTATCTGGAGTTTGACACTGGTGAATACCATTCACATAAAATGAAACAAGAATTGTGACCTATGGAGTTGTTAAATGCAGTGTTATTAGCAGCTGGATGTTGTGATGATGGGAGTCTGTAGAAATTCTTCATTGACTTGGTCCAGCTAAGCAAGAAATAAGTTCATCACCTAGAAGTGGGAATGAAGAAGAAGGGGTTGTTAGCAGGAGAAGTGAAAACAATGTGTGAAAGTGTCATTTAGAAGATTTGGACAAAAGAAATATTGAGTCATTTTAATGCAGCATTAATGAGGCCAGTAAGCATAAATTTAAAGGAATGCCACCCAGTATTTTGGAGTGTGCTCTTCTAGATACATTAGATGGCATAAGTAGAAGCATGGAGTGAGCAAACATTGTAATTTAACACATAAAAAAGACATGACAAAGGCAAGAAAAATGATGATGTATACAAAGGAGTAATTATGATGACTGACAATGAAATTGAAACCAGGTAAAGAAGGAAGGTAGGATAAATATGGAATGAAGGACAATGAAAACCTAGTAGAATCCATGGATTGGAAGTATTCATGAAAATGAAGAATAAATGTGCTTGGGATACTACAGAGAGCGAACTGAAATAAACTGAAGTGAAAGAAGATGCAGGTTAGACAAAAGGATCCATGACATTTAAATTATAGAGGGACTGTAGTTTGTGATAATGATGACCTGTAGGGCATGACCATAGGAGAGAGAAGCTGTGGTATGGTAGAGAAAATAATGTAAGAACAGAAGAATTAAAGATACTGAGATACTTGAATTTCCAAAGTGTCATCTAACTATAGATTGAAATTCTCAAAAATAAGACAAGGGTAGTTTTGAATAGACTATAAATATACTTGGTGTGATAACTGAAAAGAAGGATGACTGGCACATGGGTCAGATGACAACAGCAGGGGTGTTGTAGATATTTAAGCTAATACCATCAGACACATTGCTGAGAGTTTTAGTAAGGAGGGAAAGAGAATGTTCTGGAAGTTACAATGAGGAACAAGACAAAGAAATACTTAACTTCCTTGTCTACTGATGTAAAGCTTGTTGGAGAAAATGGTATTACCAATTTAGAGAGCTACAGAAGAAGCTGTTTTCTCTTATTAAATATTGACCTCCAAAGGGTCAAAGTTAGAGAAGAGAGAAGAGATGGAGGGGATTTTAATAATGAGGGACTGTAGACCCAATGAGATGATTTCAGAAGTTGGAGAGACATGAAAGTGGGGTTAGAATAGAGAATGTGCAGAACCTTATGGCAATTCAAGTCTCCAGGATGAAGAGTGACCTGAGGCTTTTGGACCTTGATATAAGCGGGGATAAAGAGTATAATGAGATAAGGATGTCCTCATGAACCTATTCTTGGAAGAGACTTGGCATGTTTTAGAGCCATATGGTATGTGAGACTCACTCTTGACCCATGTTGAAAGTTGACTAACATACACACCTGTTGTAATAGAGTGGAAGATATTTTCAGGAAGCACTTGTCTTTCAAGACTCAGGGGGTGGTATTTCCTTTACCCTGTGCTGGATGTTTTACAATGCATTTAAACTATTGGTTCAAATTTAATAATTTTGCTTTCAATTGCTTTGTATTGAAAATTTAAAGCTTTGATGCTACATGGTATGTTGCTGTATTACAGCTTAAGGATTTAAATATGTTGTCATTGTCAGTAATTCATTTTAAAATTATTTGAAAATAATCATTAAAATTTTGGGGATTGCCTATACATCATTTCCCTGTGGAGAAATATTTGTATACTGAAAAATCATGTCTAAATAAAAATGTCATTCAGAATTAATGATATACGTTATTATTAGATGTGCCTTTTTCGTATATACAATGTTAGATGTCATCCTTTTTCTCCTCAAAAATTTTGCACAAAAGACATATAAGATTTTGATTTTTAAGAATCAGTCATTTAGACATTCAACTCTAATAATTCATATGAAACCTTGCTCTTGCTTATGAAAAGTAATTATATATAATTCTCTATAATATGAATGTATGGAATACAGGTTTATGAATAATTATTTGTTATCCAAATTTGATTGCAGAATTTTATGATTTTTCTCCAGGAAATAAGTGTCAAAGAGGAAACTCTTTAGGAGCTCAATGCAATAGACAGAATAAATCACATTTTTTCCAAAATGATATCAAACAAAACTTTTTGAGAAATTCAATTTTTTAACATCATCAAAATACATATTACCACTTCTTTGAATTTTCATGTTTTATCCAGGAATAGAGCTAAAATGTCATTTCTCATCTTTCTTTGACATCCTAGGCAGATACATGCTTGGATGAATTCCACAGGCTTCTTACAAAATGGAAAGTTGATCCAATGGTTCTGAATTTATCTTCCCTTTTATTTTCCTGCACAGACACATGCACTCAAGACAAGACAGTTTTGTAATGACTGGAAATATTTCTTTTTAAAAACTGGTTTTATTCCACTGATAAATTATTGGTTGACTATATTTACAGCTTACTTTTTCAGTAAAATATAGGATAGATTACATATATGCGTGTATATACATATATATGAATTTTAAGTAACAGGATGTATTTTCTGAATAAATCAAATAGATTATTTTATACAGTTTAGTCTTAGTTACTGTTTAATTAATAATTATCATAATTTCCTTTCACAAGTTTTCCTAATTCTTCACTATATATATTACATTTTTATGTTTTTGAATTAATAGTTTAATATATTTTGCTATTTTCCCATGATGAGAGCAATAATGACAATTATTTGAAGTCAATTTTAAATATTATAATTAATATTTTTACTGTGCTTTCCATGCCTTGAAAGCCACATTTGCTTCTTTTGTGAAGGTCACTGCACAATTTCATTAAATAAGTTAATACATATTCAGAATATACTTATAATGTCTGTCATTAGTATTTAAAAATATTATATAAAGTGATTATTCGCTGGATGTTCAGACATGACAAATCATTGACATGTAACACACTAAAATATTAAGAAAAAATCTATCTTAAAGTACATTGTTACAGTGATGGCTAGCAAGAAGTATTGTAATCTGGGGATTAAATTCATAATTAAAGTGCTCAATGAAATCTCACTAGAAATACAAAAGAATGATGTGTGTATTTGTTCAATTGTTATTATACTTTTCCTACTCCTGAGAGGTTTTTAATGTATAAGTTAACCATATCTTAATTAAACTAAGAGAACCCTAGTTAAGATTTAGTTTATCTTGTTAATTTACTGTAAATTTTCTATGTCAGAAATGTGATAGGTTTACATGGTGTTTTTAGTAAAGATCATGCCACCTTGTGAAGCCCTGTCTTTGCAAATACATTTATTTACATGTGGCTATTTTAAATATAATATATTTCAAGGAACTTGCATTGAATACATTTCTGAAATAGAAAAGACCATTGGGATACTCATTTATTATTCATCAAGGTGGAGGAGGGCAGTGCATGGGGGAAAAACAACAGGGCCTAGAAAGTTTAAGTGACATAGAAAGTCACATGGTTGGTGGCGAAGAAAGTGTCAATTCATAGCTGTCCTAACATGAGCTCTAGGTCCCTCTCCAGTCTCTCACAGGGCTTCAGGGAATGTGAAGTATAAACACACCATACATGTTTTGTTAATTAAATTTATCCTTTTCAAATATGACATTCTCTATGAGTCTCACCTTTGTTAGTTTTAAACTCAGGGATTGAGACTTCATAATTATCAGATTTAGAATGCTCCGGATTTTCCATGCTATTAACAGTTTAATTTCAGATTTCAGTTTTATTGATATTAAGAAAAATTGTCAGTGCAACTTAGAACAGTGAAACCATTTTTTCAGAAAAAAAGAAAATTATTAACTTATCAAACACATGAAAAATAATTTGAATTATAATAAAAAATCAAAGATAATCAGGAAAATTCTTGGAGAACTGACAAGTGACACAGTAAGAACTACAATGAAATAAGAAAACATAGCTTTTAGAATAATAAAGGAAATTTATGAGCAAACAATATTTAAGTAGTTGATACGAAAAAGGAAAACCAAACCTTTGAAATAGAAAGAAAATTTTCAAACTTATGGAAGTAAATTACAGGGCAAATTGACAAAGAGTTATTTATAGGTACATGTCAACTTATTACGTTAATTGGTCAAGGGAAGTAAACACACAAACACACATTTGTGCACACACACATAAACACACTCACACATAGGCACTTTCTCTCTCTAGATTGCTCTCTGTGTAAGAACAAGAACCTGAAATGAACTATTTTTATATTTTTAAAGGGCATTTTGGTACTTTGATTTAATTGGGAAGATTATTAAAAATCTCAAAGTTTGATAACAAAATTAGAATTTAAAAAAGCCTGTGTAAAACAAAAAAGCATAAACATACCAGTGTGAACGTTCTAGGAGTCAGAGTCAGGAGAAATGTGGGGATTGATTACGGAATAGCGGGGAAGTTTTATGGGACAATGAAAATGTTCTATATCTTAATTGAGATCATGATTAAATTTACACCTTATTAAAAAATAGAAATGTACACTAAAAAGGATGGATTTTATTACATACAAATTATTCATTAATTAACCTAGATTAAGAAAAACTTCTGAAAATTTTGGTCTTATGTATGTTTACACAATTACTACATTTTTTAATGATACTTTATAAAATGAAATTATGGAGTTTTCTAATTTCTGAAATTACTATAGAAATCATGTAAATAACATTTCTAAAATACTTTGATTCATGAGAAGTCCAAATTGAACAAATATTCACAACATTTATTTTGAAGGAATTTTCTGTCTTTTTTGAACTCAGTTACAATATTATTTTAATTGACATTGTTTTTCTGTTAGCTTTTTACCCTTTCTAGGAATTACTATCACTTACCTCCCTCCCTGTCTCTCTCTCTCTCTCTCTCACTGATGCTCTCACTCTGTCTCTCAAAGATCTGTTTTTAGACCCCAAATTATCACATGTAGATTCTTTTTATCTGTTGCATTTTGACTTCTGATATGACTTTTTCATGTTTGACGTTTGTAATCTTCACTTAAAACAGTAAATGATCTACCTTCTGTGAAAATTCTCTTCTTTTTCAGAACTTTTAGAACATTTCTTTAGACATTAATTTTTATCTTCCAAATAATAAACATTAATGTTTAAATGCCAAATCATGAGAGAGAAAAAATTGTATAGCAAGTTGCTTAAGAGGACAAAATACAGATAATATACACATTATCTTTTTAACTGTTTCAGGTACATGTACGACTTCTACTAATATCTTGATTAAATTCCACCTCAGAGGAGGTAAGGTTGAAGAGTATGACATGCTAATAATGAAAAAATTATGGAAAAACCAAATAAAAATAACTCACAATAATAAATTGCCATTTTTTTTTGTTCAAACAATAACAAAAACCAAACATGATATTTTCAAAATTGAAATGAAGCAAAGTGAAATAAATGATGTGGGTGCTTTATGATTAGTTTGCTGGTGTGAAATCTCTTTCAAATGTGTAATATCAGTAAGAAATAGAAAAAAATATGACAACATTCCCTAATTTCTGTATGTAGAAAATGAATAAATTATTATGTTTTTAAAGCTATAAAAAGAAAATGCCAGGAATTATGCAGTTAAAACTTACCTTCAAGTTATTTTCAATGTATGTGAATAGGATTTTTCTCAAGTTATTATTATCCCTATTATTTCATAAATTGGTAGAGTGGCAAATTATTGAACGGATCTGCATATTAAGACATAACACATTAAATTTTTTGTTAACTCTCTTAAATGCATGTTCATAACACCAATTTGCTACTTAAGTTAGTGATTAGAGTGAACAGCCAGACTTCACAGAAAACTCTTGACTGATAGAATTCTTTTTTTAACCAACGAACAGCCTTGCTATTGATAGAATATCCTAGTATCTTCTTTTCGCAATTATCTTTCAGACCAAGTATTTACCTGACACAAAATGGCATCTCAGATACTAACAAAAACATATTTGTGTATAGGCATAACGTAAATGTGACTATTTTAGGAATATAGTCTCAAATCCAGATTTCACATTCACATTCAGAAAAGGCAAGTACAGAACTCATCAGGTCACAAAGTTTACAAAGTAAGGAACAAAAAATCGCAGAAATGCGCTAATTAATTTTATCGTATTTTGTATTTATTTTGCATATATACTAATCTCATTTTATTTCATGTATATTCATTTTTCTCCCTGAAAAAAGAGGGTGATAAAGTATAAAACTTTTAAGTATATATAAATCTTTCAAATTAGCTGTTTTCTACCTTATTAGTAAATAATAAAAATGTATGAATTAAAAAATTAGCAAATAATGGTTTTTTGTTTTTATGGAGGAAATATCTTATGTCTTTTATGCTTATTCAGAAACTCTGAATAGCAGAGTTTCCGGGATTCAGTAGGGCTTAATAAATTTTTGTTGATTCATAATTAGCTCAAAGGGAAACAAAACAAGGAAAATGTTTAATCAACTCTAATGAATAATTAGGTTGACTCTTCCAGTAGGATAAATTCCTTGAAGCTAGAAAATGGCATCTTTGTTGTGTGTTCTGTAGCATCTCATCCAAGGCTTAAAGTAAAACAGATTGTAAAAAAAGATTTTAGGAACAATGGATCAATAAATTATTTAGAAAAATAAATGTTAATGCAGGGTATATTTGAAACCAGAAAATACTATAGGGAGATATATGGAAACTGTACTCCTGTAAACTTTAAACACAGTCTATCTTAAGTAATGTATCTGATGGAAGAAGTCACGGGTATGTTTTAAATATACATTTCTATTATGAATATTCATTGAATAAATATCATCAACCAATAGTCCCATCAACAAAAAGGGCTGTCCTTCACATGAATAACCAGATAAAATTACCCTTTCTGAAGAAAAGGTAAGTGCTTTCAGGAGAAAGGAAGTTCTATGAAAGTAAACTATTATTCCCTTCTATAGATATGATACTTTCCAACAACCTTTAAGAACAAGAAGTAAATATACACTTCTAAATCTTAATGTAACAGCACCTTTATCTGGGAGAAAGGCTTGCTTGTGTGCACAGATGGGTACAGATATCTAGGGTATAGATATCTAGGACAGACTGCCCAGGAGTGACAGAGCCAAGAAGAAATAGCTTTTCCATTTTCTAACAAAGTTGGCAGACAAGCTGAGTAATTATCCAGTGAATGTAAAATAACAGTGGAAATTGGATGTTTTTCTTTGTTTTGTTTATTGATGTGTTCTTTGCCTAGACATCATTAAAAATGGAATTCAGCAATAGTAAAATAAATATGATGAATACGCAAGGATATAGATTTAGGAAAGAAAACAAATCTCATCCTATTTTGCCAGCATGATTTTCTTTTTGTCTTGTTCTTTTGGGTCCTTTTATATCCTTCTTCATTTAGTAACACTTTATCGGAAGCTCAGTTACACTATTTTATTTTATATGAAAATAAAAATCTCTCTCACTATACAACTGCCTGTGGTTTTAAATACTTTTATCCTTGACTAATTGGAAAAACTGAATAGTAATAAGGAAACAAAATTTTAAAAAGTTACAGACCACACTTTTTAATGGAAATTTCCTTTTCTCTTGAATAAAATAGTCTGAACAGGCCGGGCAGAGGGGCTCATGCCTGTAATCCCGGCACTTTGGGAGACCGAGGCGGGTGGATCACCTGAGGTTGGGAGTTTGAGACAAGCCTGACCAACATGGAGAAACCCCATCTCTACTAAAAATACAAAATTATCTGGGCATGGTGGCACATGCCTGTAATCCCAGCTACTTGGGAGGCTGAGGCAGGAGAATCACTTGAACTCAGGAGGTGGAGGTTGTGGTGAGCCAAGATCACACCATTGCACTCCAATCTGGGCAACAAGAGCAAAATTTCCAAGAGCAAAACTCCATCTGAAAAAAAAAGAAAAAGGATTGTTGGAACTGTTTATAAATAAAATGTAAGAAAAAATGTCAGCTATAGTAAAAACTTAATCAATACAATGTAGAATGTCACTTACACTCACTTTCTGAAAAGCATTGGTGGGTGTCCCACAAAATGACCTTTAACCATTTATCTCTTATTTGATTTCTTGATTTTTACTTTTTCTTACTCAACTTCATAAAATTTCCCAGTTATTTATTTTGTGTCTTGTAATCATAATGCAAACATTTGGAAACCTTAGCTAGCATAGACATCCACAAATTTAATAACAATAACTGAGCAGCATTCACTTGATTTTGCAATAAAACACATTTTTAATTGCAAACATGTTAAACATACCTTACTCTGGTAAAGGACAAAACCAGATGAAGTTATCATAATACAATCTGATATCCTATTTAATAACAAAACTATTAAAATCATATACGTTTGGATACTGCATAAGCCATTATAGTTTTTAGAAGTTTATTTAAGCAATTTCTGACATGAGATACAGTAGAGAGCTATCCTCTTGATATGCTAAGCCATCAAATTTGATTTAAATTTTCTAGAAGTGCTATATTCTTTGATCATGTGAAGATCCTGAATACAAAGCAATTTAACATAATTGCAATTGAAATAAAAAATATCGTATCATTTGTGAAATTTTGCATACATTTTTATATCATACATACAGTGAAATTGCCAGCACATGCTTGTTTAATAAATACTATTTGTTTTTTATTTATTCACATACTTATTACAATTAAATTAATCCTTGTATTATTCACTTTTATTTATACATATATGTATAAATAGGTTCAAGTAGCAATTTATTCAAATAAAAACTATAAAGGTAGGCACAACAAAAATTTAAAGACCTAAATCATATTAAAGATAGTTAAAAATTAAAAAATCTAGCCTCAGATTCTATATAGACTTGTTTTCTGGCTATTACTAACTTCTAACTTTACTTGATCCCATGTCCTACATGGGTTTAAGCTCCTAGTGTGCTAGATTTTATCTTGTACAAAAAATAATTAATAATCCATAGCCCTTTAGTCTCAGAAGTTTCTATAATGGGAGAAGCAAAATCAATGATTTTTGTATTTTTGTTCGTTATATATTTAAGAATTTAAAGCTTAATGCATATTCTTCTCAAGGAGTGGTTCTGCAAGAATTACTCCAGTAAGGCAAATATATAGTAAAGTAAATAAGATGAAAAATTAATAAATTTAAATAATGATATGTGGGGGTAAAAGTGAGATTCAAAGCTTTATTAAGAAAGAAAAACAAAAATTATATTTATGAAGAAACATAAATATTTTGTTATGGATAAGATTTAATTTTACAAAAATACCAAGACTTCCAAATTATGTTGAAGTTGTGATGTCATTTAAATTGCAATCTATGCTTTTGGAATAGATCCTGATGTAGCGATTCTAAATATATATACATATAAAAATTCATGGATATATAACAGATAAATATTAAAATGTATAAAAATAAATATATAACATACACACACATACTTTCACATAAACATTCATGTTAAAAATTAAAAGCAGTGTAATACATGACTGAATTGTTTGAGTTATTGAGTAATTTGTGGTACTTAAAATTAACATTTAGCATATATAGTGACATAGACAAAACAACAGATAATATGGAATAAATGTATGACCAAAATTTAAACAAATATATATATACATACATTTATTATATAATAAAATTTTAATTCATGATTAAATAATAGTTTATTAAATAAATAGTACTGGGGAAACTTATTGATCACACTAAAAAAGTAAAATTGGCTACAGGCAAATTAATGAGTTTAAGAAGAGATGAAATTTAAATTAAAAAATTAAGACAGACATATTCTTTAATTATGTTGGCATGAGAAAGGACTCTAAATAACTTGTAAAAGGAGCTAGAGGTTTGACTATATAAATATTTCAATAAAATGCACATAAAATTTAAAAGTAACTGGCAAACTGAAGAATCTCTAAATGCCTAACAGAAGTAGCTAATATTCTAAATTTATAAAGTGCTTTTAAAAAGCCAAATCATAAAAACAGAACAGTGCAACCGAAGAAAAAGTTTCCAGAAGACAATGTCGAATAACTTTGTATATATATATATATATATATATTTAAATCTTACTGCAGATGAAATTATAACCATAATGCATATCAATTTTTAATAAAAATAGGTTATTACAGAAAAAGTGAGAAATAGTAAATGTCATAATGGAATATGGGATAGAGTGATGAATGAGAGAACAAAATGTTGTATGATTTTAAGGGTATTTATTAATTATCTAGAAGTATTTATGTTCTTTTACTCAAATTTATATCCCTCAAAATAAATGAGATGTCTGCATGAACGTGAAAGTAAACTGTCTTTATCATATGATATCCTAATTTAGAAAAGCAACAAAATTGGAAATGAATTTAATGAATATTACAATTGGAGATCAAACAAAGGTAGGATCACTTGGGGCCACAAAGGCTGTTTTCTGTCTCAGCATGGTGTGACATCTGAGGCTTTCTGGGGAAGCAGGGCTCATGAGCAAGGGGTGCAGGCATTGTATTCAGCATTCCTTAACGATTGTCTCCTATGTCATCAGCTAAAGAATTCCAGGAAATATTATGGCATAGAAAACATTCATAATACAGAATTATATAGGGGAAAGAAACATTTATAAATTTGGATATAGAGACGTTTTAATGAAATTAAAATATATGTAAATATAAGTAAATATGCTAATATATAAACAGGACTGGTGGTTTGCAGTACTTTTCAAGCTGTAGGAAATTTGTGCTGGCTTTCTATTTCCATCGTTGTTAGATGTGGAAATTTTTACTAATTCTAATTACATTGTTTCAAGAGTACAACGATTTACTATACTAAGAGCGTGATGGGAGGTCGCAGGGAAATCAAAAGAAGTCTTATGTAAAGATGTGCACTGCTTAAGATTTACCAAGATATAAGAGCCACTGTAGATTGGTGGCCTTGGTCAAGCAGCATAGGATAACTGGTTCACATTGAATTTCTCCTAGTTTGCAGGTGGTGGATCAGATGCTTCTTACTCTTGATATAGCTTTGTTTTGGCCTCATGAATAATTTTCTTTCTCTCTCCCTTTCACCTTCTCCCCACCTCTCTCTCTCTTTCTCTGTATCTCCCTCTTGGTATTTCACCTTACAATATCTTTATGTCTATACCCCTTTTTCTTTATATTTATACTAATGAATTGTAACTTTTTTTCAAGTAGCTTTAACCTCTATTTTCTGAATCTATAGTGGATGATTCATAACTGATGTATAATCAAAGTGTAATTGAAGAAAAATGTCAAGAGAAAACACATATTAATAATTACAAATGAATAAAGATATATAGAAATATGAATATAATATATACTTGGATACATATGTAAAGTATATAATTTGTACATAAATAATTATATATGTATTGTACAGATGGCAAATAAATGGACACTGCTTAGTATGTTAGGCTACCATCAAGCCTATGACACCGAAACACCTAAGAACCTGATAATATCATGAGAAACAAAATAGAAAAACATCTTTATAGCACAATATGATGTTCTTTAAATGGTCCTGACTCAGCTATTCATTGAAACTAAAATGAAATTAAAGTTTCTGGGAAGCTGGGGAACTTAGGCGTCTGTGTCTATTAGACTCCCTGAAAGGACAGTCAAATCTACTGAATTTTAGTCCTATTTTCTGAAGATGAAAAATAGAAACTACAAAACCTAGAACCACCTTTTCATGTCTTCAATCTTGAATAATTTCTTTTCACTGCTTACTGTGATTTAATAATAAACCAAGCTGAAAGCAACTCTGAATAGTTATATTTCTCAGTCTTTGAAACTATATGGAGCCTAGTAGAGGGAGCAGATGGGTCCTAATAGTGGCTAATTGTTGTGGATAAATGTTTTTCCCACCTACAAATTCACAAATCGAAATATTTTCCCCTAGTGTGATGGCGTGAGGTTGGAGTCCTCATGAGTAGGATTAGCACCCTTAAACAGGAAACTTCAGGGGTTTTCTCATTATCTTTCTGCCAGGAGAGGATAGAGTAGGAAGTCAGGAATCTGCAAGCAGAAAGAGGTCACTCAGAAGAACTAACCTGTTTGATCTCTGACTTTTAGCCTCTGAAACTGTGAGAAATACATTTCTGTTTATAAGCCACTTAGTCTTTGATATCTTGTGTAGGAGTCCAAACCAAGACACAAACTTGGTAGAAGTGTGGTTGTTTTTTCTCTGAAATTTACAAATTTATCTCCTAAAGATGCTTTATATTTGTAATCAGTGAAAACACGTACTTGGAATAAAATAAGTAATGTCAATTATAATTGGACATTTCATTGTATTATCTCATATAAATGAAATTAAATAAAAAGTTTGTGTTCATATTTTAATTCAGGTTAAATCTAGCCTCAAAGAGGTATTTCTAACAGAATCCAATAAAGACAAAACTCCCTTTGTGAGGATCAATTATTTGGGGAGCTATTTTTCCTCTGGAGAACTTATAGAAACCTGTATTAACAGACTGACAGTTTCCTTTTATAAAATGCAATGCTAAGTAATCCAACTTCTTTGAGATGTCATCTTTGTGGCTTTTAATAGTGTATCATTTCACTAGGTAATTATTCCCTCAAATGGGTGAGTGGTATGTACCACTAACATAATGGTGACTTGCATTCTTGAATTACAATATGTTCAAAAATTCATTATATTTATTCTAATATTTTTGATATTAAATTGGTATGCTTAAAATAAACCTAATTTTCTATATTTCTTAAGCTGAAATAATAAGTGCTCATTCCTTCTTTACGGAAAGTTGCTCCTTCACAATATGTTGCACATTTCATCCAAAATCTATCTACATAGAAGGAGGTTTTCAATAATTGGTTGTCTAAAAATCTCTCCATGGCAGACAAAATAACATGGTGTTTTTCTTACCATGATCTGGCTACAACTATTGCTGTGAAAATTAGAGCTCAATGCTGAACTCCTAAGATGGTAACAATTCCCAGCTAGTAACAATGTATTAACTGGGTGATTGTATTGAACCCCTTTAATCATAGAGGGTAAGAACTTTGTCATCACAGGGGAAAACACGTTTCAGGTATAGATTTGCTTTTGATGCCCATTGGTGTTGACATAATTGGACTTCTGTATTCTTTATCCAGCTCCAGGCATCTCAGACAACATCAATTCTGCAGTGGACACTGCTGGTTCCATCCTCAATTCTCTTCACTAGGACAGGCTATACATCCCTGGGCATTATCAGGATTGGCTGCTACTAACTAATAGCTTTCTCACTGTCTGGAGAATTGATATCACCCAGTGATAGACTTGTATGAGCTAAAATGGACCACCCTCTTCCTTGAGAAGAAAAAAATCTCTGTAGCTCCTTTCTTGCTCCTTACCCTCCCCGTGTGATGAAACTGAAGCTAGATTTCAGCGGTCCTGTGCTTAGCTTTTTTCCCCGCTATTCTAACTGCCCTTCTTGAGTAATTTATTATATACATTAATTTAACAAGAATCTCCATCTAAGATTTGGCTTCTAGGCATTTCACTAGGGTCTTTTTTATAGCAAAGGAATTTGTTACAAAATTAATTTATTGTAACAAATCATTTGGTTCATACACAAATAATTTACTATTTTTCATCATGAGTCCCATCAGCCAGAAGTATCTGGCTTGATGAAATGACAGAATGGCCAGCTAAAAGATAAGTCATGGCACCTGCTTGATGACACACCTCAAGCTTAAGATAATTTTATCCAAGATTTGTTATATGCCTTAAACCACAGCCAGTATATAATATCACCCCCGTGTAGCCTTGCTTCACATACATGGGAATAAAAGGTAAGAAACGGGGATCATCCCTTTCACTATTACAGCTAATAAACGATTTGAAAAATTTTGCTTCTTATCTCTGATCTCTTATAATGGATGGGTTTGCTTCTTATCTCTGACCTCTTATAATGGGTGGGTGTCTTATAATGGGACTCCTGAGAAAGGAGAACTTCAAAAAGAAAAAGGTTGTGAATCTGGTTAATTAAAAGCAGAAACTTTCCACTTGCCATTTTTACTTTACTGTAAAGCTAAACGAGCAGAAAGGAAAAGGAGTTCATTCTTCTAGTTGGTATAATTTATCTTTATAAATCCAGCTGGATTCACCAGTTGTTAAGATGTGAGAAGGAGCAAAATCAGGAACTATTTGATCTGAGTATATACCTCTGCTAGTATTTTGTCAGCAAAGGACTCTACAAGTCTTCATGCAAAGAAAGCCACTTTATGTGTAAATCATGTATGTCTTTCTTTTCTGTTCATTAGCAGTACATTGTCACAAATACGTCTGAGAGAGTTTTAAAAAACTGATATCATGAGTCTTCCTATATATGTAGAGTCTTTAACACTGCATGCAATTTTTGCCTATACATACATACACATATAGTATGTTCATATAATTTATATCTACATATTTTCATAACTGTAGTTAATTTATTATAATGAAAGTTTTGTGATTTTGTTGTTTACACGAAATTAAGTATTTTCAAAGAAAGTATTTTTTTCAATAAGTTAAATACCAGACATCACAATTGTAAATGGCAATTTACACGTGCAGCTACAGTTAATTGGTTTTCTAATTTCTTTATTGAGTTTTCCACCGATTTGGTGAAATAATGTACTACCAGTATGAAGGGAAATGTGTTAATTTTGTAAGAACTCTCCTATGGCATGGAGGAAGTGTAAATATTGCTATCAATCATATATGGTGCAAAGAGCATTAGGCTGAGGTTCATAACAGTTGGGTTAGCTTCAGTTCACAGCTATGACAATTAACCAGTCACACCCTGAGCAAGTTATTTGACCTATCTAGGGTAACACATTTGGGAATAATAAACCTTGTTAGTGGGACAGAAAGTAATACATTCTTGAGTAGTGAAATATAAGAATAATAGTCTTACTCCTGTATCTGCTAACTAGTAATATGTCATTCTGTTGCTTTAAATGAGTTAGCAAAAGTAGGAAATAAATTTACTAAAATGTTTTTTAACTCTTAATTATTTGACGTTGTAAACTTTTAATAATTGTATTAGTTAGAAAATATATTGAGCTATTCTAATTAAATATACTGTTTCTTGTTATTATTTTGGTGATATTGAAACTTCTTTAGCTTTGTTTGGAATATCTATTAGATATGTAGGTAAAACATCAAGTCAATATATGTATATTTGTCACATTTAAATTTCCTCAGACCTTATTTACCAGGGATTAGAGTTGTTAAACATTCTTTTGTTGATAAAACACACTCGCATACATGCAGATCTTGCACAGGGAACTAGTATCATCTCTCTATAATGAAATAAAATATAAAATATAATAATGTGTTTTACATCATTTTGTATGAAATAACTTCTTTAGTTTTCTACTGTAACTGTCAATTGCTATTTCCTTATAACTGGTTACATTTAAACGGTGACACATTAAATTATTTTCAACATTTTTACAAGTAAGCACATACCTAAAGAGAAAAATACATGATGACTTTTTTCTTCATACTCTTCTCATGTTATGTCCTCCTATTTTGACAGAAATTAAAAGTAACTGAAATTCTTCTGATCACTTTTCAAAGACTCAGTGTGTCCATAACTAAGGAAGGATCCCAGCAGTTGTTTGAAAAGAGGACTTGTTGACATTAAAGGAATTTTAGAGAGGTGTAAATTAGCTTTGCTTTTCATTTAGCAACTGACAGATGGTAATATTTTGAGAAGATAAAATAACAAAGTGATTAGCTGTTTGACTATTCCTCAAACTTTTCTTCATGCTATATTTCCAGAAGCCAGTGTTGATGACCTGAAATCCTCAGAGTGTTTTGAAAGAAAAGATTTGAACACTGAAAATTTTTATCTCTATGAACAGAGATTTCTTCTGAATCTCTAGAAAACTCAGGTCACTCTGGGCAATGAAGATTCAGATCAGGCATGTATTCAGGTAGGAGTCAGGTTAAGCCAACCGGGAAAGTTACAAGAGCTGTCTTGTTTGACTCTTGATTAAAATAAATAAATAAGCCGAGAACATTTAAGCAAAGCAGGAACTCCCCAGTTGGCCATAGTCTCTTAGACTCCTTACTGTTTTATACCTGGCACTCCTGAGAATGGTGTCCACCACAAGAAGGTTACTCAACAAGTATTTGTTGAAAAAACGATTGTTACTTCTTTCCCTTGAGACGACTTGTGCTTCTGCCTCGTGAATTTTATTTTTCCAAAATTGCTCAATGTTTTAATGATGTCCAACATTTAATGAAGTATTTCAGAAGTTCAAGAAATTATTTTGAATATATGATGAATGAGCAAAGTTAAATATTGTGCAATTAGACTTGGAGAAAGAACCACATGTGATTTCTTTTCATAGTCCTACTTTTATAACCAATCAAAGCGCATGTAATTTAATTTTGTAGTCTTCTACAATCTGGTCTCCCACTACCTTTTAAACTCTAATTCCACTTACATTCATATATTAATGCAACCTCATATTCAGATTGATCTCAGTATTATTCAAGGTCCAGATCATAATTGCCCCTTCTTTAATGTTTTCTCACAGAAAAGGTGATTCCTCTTCCATAAGCCAATTTGTATCCTGCTTTCCTTTCAAGGTATTATTTATATGTCTTCCAAAAACCTTTTGATTATTCTAGCCTATTAATCTATTGGCGACTAGAGTTTGTATCTCCCAAGGTATTCAGTAAATATGGTTTGTACTTTCATGCATTTTTACCAATTGTTTCACGTGTTTCTGTCTTGCTTCCTTCCCATTAGCTCATTAAATGAAGACTACATTGGAAGATTTGGCTGGAAAAGTTAGTTAAGTCCATGCATAAAGTGTCTTTATAAGGAGAATGAATTTTATTATGTGAGACAGGCTAATTTTTGTAGTTTTAGAAGAGGCAGGGTTTCAACACGTTAGCCAAGCTGGTCTCGAACTGCTGTCCTCAAGTGATCTGCCATCCTCGGCCTCCCAAAGTGCTGGGGCTGCAGGCATGATCCACCAGGCTCAGCCGAAATGTAAGCTTTTTGTCAGGAATTCTCTGAGAATATTTAAGTTCTTCAGCTTTCATTTCCTTTCAGAAGACTCAAAAGATAATGTACACAACTGTAGTGACCAATAGATGTTTGAAGTTATCACTGTAATGAAATAGTTATAAAGCCAATTTAGTTCATATAATGTAGTGTATATTTTTACAAAGCATTGACTTGAACAGGTAAAAGTAGAAATAACGAGAACGACAACATGAAGAATGCAAAATTTTACTTTTAAGAAAAAATATCATATATCCGTTTAATTAAACATATTTTGAAACAATTATACTTTTAGGACCTACATTTTGAACTATAATATTTTTTGTCTTATTAATTTTTAGCCAGGTCATGTTTTACTCCTCACATTTTTAGTTTAATTTGAAACGTTTAAAATAATATTTTAGCACCATCTCTATGATAATAAAAATTTAAACCTTGAGACAACTGAGAAATATTATCTATGAAGAAAAAATACATTCAATTATATTTATCTTTTATGTAATATTACATTACAGCGTATTATTATATTAATATTTTATTCTTACTCAAAATTAACTGTAAGGAAAATTAACTTACTGTTTATTATTTCCTGAAAGTAAAGAGATGCATCAGAACATTTACTGAACTTTGCTGGTCATTAGATTATTGTCTCATTATATTCTAAATTACTCAAATAGTCCATGCTTTGTTTCAATTACTGGAAGAAAATGACAACAAAACTGAAAATATATTTTTAGAAATGTGGTTCATCTTTAGTACTCCTGCAGGAATACTTAAAACTTAACAGTACAAAAGTTGAAATTGGTTGGTATGACTAAGATCTTTACTATGGCTAGAGTCTGATGCAAAGATATTTATATTAGGTTGGCACAAAAGTAATTGCAGTTTCGCCATTGAAAGTAATGGTAAAAACTGCAGTTACTTTAACGTCAACCTAATACATTCTAAAACCATTTTTGTATATTCATAATTCAGTTTCAGAAAATGTATCCATATAGTGAGTGATTTGGGGTATACATTTTTCTAAAGGGAGTTTTTACTCATTCAAGAGCTGAACTGAACTTTCAGCTAGGTTTTATAGGGATATTTCTCATCTCTTCCAAATAGTATAAAACAGTAGTTTTGAGTATTTGTAATCATCATTTTAAATATATCTCGAGAGACCATTTCATTTTCAGTGTGCCTGTCACAAAATTTATCTTAGAATGTATGTAAATTAATTGATAATCTGTTTTCTTATTCAATATAAATTGGCCTCATGGGGCAGGGAAAGAGTGGAAGTTGTAAGTCTACTTGAACTGTGTATGTATGTTTTTGCACCACATATATGTGGTGTGAATAAAATGAATGGTTTGAAGAATCTCTGTTCTTGCTTTGGTGCAGTGTTTATACCTCAACAGGTATCAGAATGAGGACTTGAAATGGAGATAAAAGAATGTGGATTAAGATGAGCTCCCAAACTAATAGTTTTCCTTTTCTGACTTCTTTGTTTCTTCTTTTTTGAATTATTTCTTTCATTTTTTAAAGTTCTAAATTCAACCTGACATTTTTAAGAAGCCAACACAAATACTCAAATATTACTACCCTAGTAAGGCATGAAAAATAGTGGCAACACAATTGTTATAAAGTCATTTTTTATACATTTTATGTGTGCAATATGGAATTATCAAAATTCTTCTAGCAGGGAAGTTATATGATCAGTACAGTGCTGTAGAAAGTATAATCAAAATTAGACATTTCGGAGATGGATAAGTTTAGAAATAGGAAGATTATTTAGAATATAAGTACTATCAATTAGGTATGCAATGAGAAGGATCTGAACTATAATGATGACAATAAGTATGAAGTATTATATATAACTTAATATATGTAGTTGAATAAATAATTCGAGGGAGTGGATATGTAGAATAACATTATCACAGGTGAGCTAAAATAATTTATAGATGATGTCAATGTTTCAAAACTGAGCGAATAAGAAAATAAATATATTCCTAAAATTGAAAGAAAGTTATGAAAAGAGTATGATATTACTCAGGTTATAATTTACTCAAAAAATTAATGAATGTCTGAAAATATCTATTTATTACACACACAAACCATTGGAGCCAATCGAAGGAGTGAACCCTTTGCGGGGAGGACTTTTATGGAGAATAAAAGGAAAATAACGGACTGGATGGAAGAGAATCAGCATTGGCCCTAGGATTATTAAAGACTCATTAATCTCTTCAAGGCTAACAAATCTCTTCATTGTTAGGTTTACTAATACTACTCTTTCCTCTCCATTACACTTGAGATACTTTTTTTTCTGAGGCAATCACTTAACATTGTTACTAAACTTGCTATCTTCACCTCTGCTCCAAGGACATTTTTGTGAGTCAAATTACCATGTTCTCATGTGGGTCTAGGATGAGGAGACTTACTTTCATCTCTAGTACTTGCCAATCCTGGACACACACAAAGAGTATATGTCATCTGATGCTTTTTAATTAATATTCTAAACCGCAAAATTAGGTGAGGTGATTAGAAATCTCAGATTACTTTACATTTTAGCCATCTGAAACCTTATAAGCTAAATTTGGATTAAATAACTGACTCTACGTTATTTTTGAATTGAGTATTTGTGAACCAGCTATCAGAGTTAGAGTACTGATAGCTTCTACACCAGAATAAACTATACTAACAACTGCTATATAAATAGAAAAATATTACATCAGATCCAAAATCATTATTTCTTTTCCTCTTTGCCTATATTGCCATGATTTTGCAATTGCATATTTCTCTGGTAATCGAACATATGACATATGAATTTTAATTTGAACTTGAATTTGCAGAATATCAATTTCCTCTCCTAAAACTCGCAGATGACAATTCCTACTTTACAGGATAACATTACGTATTAACAAGATGTAATATATGTAAATACAATTTACAAAGTCTCAACCCCTATTAAAATGTGAGAATACATTTTACAAGCAATAATAATCTCTCACAATTTGTACTTAATCAACAGTTGTCAAAATGAAAAGTATGCATAAAGTGAACATGTAATGTGTCTTTATGGTCTGACCAAAAAGACTACAGTCAATCAGTTTATATATATATATATAGCACTTTTTTTTTCATGGAGCAGCCAATTCTATACTTTGTTACACAATAGAATGTTATTTTCTTTTTATTCTCCATAAAAGGCTTCCCCCCCAAGGGTTCACTCCTTTGACTGGCTCGAATGGTTTGTGTGTGTAATAAAGCTTTAACAAGTGTTCACTATAATGCTGCTTTTTCTTGAAGGAATTATTGTTTTATAATTATTATTGCAAATCTAATGAGAACTAAGACACACAATTTGTTGTCATTGGATTTGTATGTCACTTTGGGAGATTTAAAAACAAATAGTCATTTATGCTACACATCAAACTGATTTAAATGATTATTAATGATAAACCCTAACAGTGATGAAAGCAAAGAGGAATTTTTGAGTTGCAAGAAGGAAAGTAGACCACTTCATCTGGAGGAAGTATAAACTGAGTTTTGAAGGACAAGTAGAACTACAATTGCAAAGGAAGTAGACGAGGTGAAAGACTATTTAACATGTAGGGTTCAGCATTCACTTTTTCAACAAGTGCATATTGATTGTCCACCTCTAACAGGTACTTAGCTATGATCTGGAGATAAAAACATAAATAATAAATTGTCCTTACCCTTTAGGCACAAGAGAAAGTGGAGAGCAATACAGTTCAGTGAACTAAGTGCTCTGATGGGAATTTGTTACTGGAGCATAGGAAAAAATACATCTCCACTAAAATAGGAAGTTCATGGTGTTCAAACAAGAATTGACCTGCATTTTTGAATTATAAGTGAGTTTACAGGTAGTTAAAAAATGACAGACAACGTAACAACATGTACAAAAGTGTGTTGTTGTAAAATAGATTGATGGGTTAAATGGCAAACAATGATTTTCTATCTCTGAAGCAATAGAGTATATTAAAGGGTGGTGAAGGATAAATTTGGAATGGTAAGTTTGTATTTAGTTTGCTAGGCCAGTGTTGAAAGAATGGCTGTGAGAAAAAATAGCAGAATTTTAGGTTTCAAAGTTTTAAATTTGCATTGCATTCTTTTATTCAGCCAGTATTTATGAAATACTACATTTTAAACACTGTTTTAACACTGTGGTATGCAAAAGAGGTAAGGTTCTTGCTGTCAGGAACCTTATGTTCTTGAGTACTGACAGAGAAAGCTAATGAAGAATACAATGAAGCAGAGAGCATGTAAAAGAGTAGTCAGTTAGATAGTCACTGCCTTAATATATTACAGACGTATGGATTTTCACTGAGACTTTTGCAGAGATAGTGAGAAAGAGAAGAATTTGAGGTTCATATGAGAAATTTTAATTACATCTCTTAGTGAATTATTTGGTGTGCCAAGGAGTAGGTGAGTACTGAAAAGGTCTCTAGTAAATATCTCAGGTCTCTGGGATTGCAAATGATGAAAGCTATCATTTATAATGGGACAAATGGAGTATCAAATGTCTCCTGATGTGATGCACATTGAAGGCTGAAAAACACGTACTGTAGTATCCTTGCCAAATTCTATAACCTGTACTCAATCATGAGGAAAACCAGACAAACTCAAACTGAGGAATATTCTACAATTTAACAGTCATGGGCATTTAAAAAATATCAGGGTCATGAAAGAAAAAGAAAGTTTGAGGAACTGAACACATGATCTTGACTTGGCTATGATTCTTGCACATTTTCTATAACTCTGATATTACATCAAACTGAAAAAAATAATGAAAACAAACAAACAAAAATTGGACAGGGAAGGAAAAACACAGAAAGAAATGAAGGGAAAGAAAACTTCTAAGAAAGAATATATGGCTGTTTGGTAGGAAAATGGAGGGTGAAGAGCAATCTGCTCAACTCTTCTTTCGGAAGTAAGCTAAAATTAAGAATTTGAACCTCCAACCTTTTTTTTTTTTCCAACCTTTTTTTCTTAAAACAGTTAATGATCATCTAAACACATAATGTCCTCCCAAAGTGCTGGGATTACAGGCGTGATAACTACTTCTAATATTTATTATACTAGTTAATAAGCCAATACTTTTATTCAACTTACTTTTGGATATACTGGCTAGGTTCCCAAGATCAGCTTTCCAACACACAGAATACATATGTCATTGCTTTTGTAATACTTTTTAGTTTTCATACATTATGTGTTTAGATGATCATTAACTGTTTTAAGAAAAAAAAGGTTAAAAAAAGAAAAAAGGTCGAGGCGTGCGCATCACGAGGTCAGGAGATCGAGACCATCCTGGCTAACATGGTTAAACCCTGTCTCTACTAAAAATACAAAAAATTAGCCGAGCATGGTGGCGGGTGCCTGTAGTCCTGGCTACTCGGGAGGCTGAGGCAGGAGAATGGCGTGAACCCGGGAGGCAGAGCTTGCAGTGAGTCGAGATCGTGCCGCTGCACTCCAGCCTGGGCGACAGAGCGAGACTCCGTCTCAAAAAAAAAAAAAAAAAAAAAAAGAAGTAGTTATCAATTTTAAATTATAGGTATTAACCTATAATATATAGGTGAATAGCTAAAATATTTTTGGGTACTCACTATTTCCTCAAGGGCCTAGGCAAGCCAAAAGCTTGATCCCTAAGCAGTCTTCTATCCAGAAATTGGTTTTGAAGAATTTCTATTTCTGTGATAATAAGCTTATGGGTAATAGAATCCTGCCTCTAGATTATCCTCTGCTTTTTATTGACTTTTTACATTAAGTTGTAATCATGGTACCTTAAAAAAATAACCAGAGAACTAGGATTTTATCAAACTTCTAAAATAAATTTTATGAGAAATTGTTTACTTACTAATAAATGTTTGCTGTCTATGTCGGGGCAATGTTTGTTCTGAGATTTTTTTAGTAGTAGTGAGTTTGTTGGGGAGTAGTTAACTCTTATTCATATCAAATTTGGAAACTGCTAAAAGTTAACTAAGAGATGAGCATTACTAAATAGGCTTTACTCATTCAGCAGCATACATCTTGATGGAGAAAAACAAAATATTTGCTGATCTAGATGCATAAAAGAGCTTAGAAGTCATCCCAGAATAGTGTTTGAATTCATGGAATGGTTGAGGAATAGGAAACAAGAGATATATTGGAAAAAGAATTTTAATCTAGAGTTATAAACTAGCTAATGACAATCCCTACAGTCTATTTGTAAATTCTTGTAAAGTCTTTATAAGATGGCAGAGGAAGCTAATACAAAATATATAGATTTGCCTCTATGTAAGAAATAGTTGAGTATTCAATAGGATTAAGTTAGAGGAGAAAATTTCACAGAAATTACTGCTCAGGAGAGTCTTAGTCAGATGGGCAGGAATAAATGTTATAATAAATCACTGCAGGGGATAGGTACATACACAGTTAGCAATCCCTCTACATTTTTTCTTCCTATGCCAGGGCAGAGGACTATCCTTAGGAAGAATATTCACAAGAAACAGCTCAGAAATAATGGGCTGAAGTCCACATGGCCTACTGACCCAAATCTTTAATCTGGCTCCTTATTCAAACTTTCCTTCAATAGTAACCCTGCATTTCAGAAGTGAAAAAAAAAAAAAAAAAAGCCATTCTTATGTAACCGAACAAAAATAAAAACTGCATATAAAGGTTTGGGTGAGTTTCTCTGGTTGACAATACTTTATGAGTGTTGTCACTTGTCATTGCTGGGAGAAATAAGTACTGTGGGCACAATTACTGGGAAAGGACACCTGAAAGCTAACACCCGAAGCCTCCTGGACTCTGCCCTATGCACCTCTTTCCTTTGCTATTTTGTTCTATATCCTATTACTGTAACAAACCACAATCATGATAATATGGTTTTTCTGAGTTCTGTGAGTTTTTCTAGCCAATCATGGAAACTGAGTGTGATATTAGGAATCCCAGCTCACACCCATATAGACCAAAAAAAATGGATAAACAATCTAAAGCACTACTTCTTTCTATTTAACCTAACTTCTCATTTAATAATATGAAAAAAAAGGGCTACAATTTTATCATTTGCTGAATTTTAAAATTACTAGAAACCTAAATAAATGTAGGATCTTTTAAAAAAAATTTATAAGGAATTATTTATAACATGGATATTTGCAGGAAAATATGCATTAAAAAGGGAGTAAATCTTGAAATAGGAACTAATAATAAAAAATAATTTAGAGTTTACTTACAAAGAATTCAATTTTTGTTATAAATATTTTCATATGCTATGACCTACTTTTGTTGAACTGTTTGCTATATTTCCAGTTTCCAGTGAATCATCAATACATATTCTTGAGTAAGAATACTTGCTGAGTCAAATTACTAAAGCCATTTATTTTAAAAAGTTATTAATATTTTATGCAATTTCATTAGTTTATTTTAATTTATTTTAACTGAGGATCTTTTCCCCATGACACAGAAATAACTTGAAAGATTATTTCTTTAAAAGCTTGAATCACAGCTCCCTTATGACATTTAGGCCCCATGACTGAGCCAGACACTCATTCAATGTGTCTTCCACAACATTGTCGAATGTTTTCTTTCCATGACCATGCAAGGTGACTTCTCTTTGTCTTATTCTTTACCACAAGTTTATTCAGTATAACCCTGCATAGCTGAAACCTATCTTGGAGCAATGTTTTAGTTGTTTGTTGATTGCATAATTAGTGTCACACAAATTACTTGATGCATGATGCTTTTGTGGCCAGGGGTGGTGGAACATGCCTGAGATCCCAGAACTTTGGGAAGTTGAGGTGGGAGGATTGGATGAATCTGGGAGGTTGACACCCACCTGGGCAACATGCTGAAACCCCATCTGTACAAAAATACCCAAATTAGCCAGGCATGGTGGCAGGTTCCTGTGGTCCCAGCTACTTGGGAGGCTGAGTTGGAAGAATTGCTTGAGCCTGGGAGGTCGAGGCTGCAGTGAGCCCAGATCCCACCACTGCACTCCAGCCTGGGCAAGGGAGTGATACCCTGTAACAACAACAACAACAATGGAAAGTTAACAGGTTTCCATTTTATGCTAGTTTGTTATATATTCATGTCCTCTGATCTTTTTCTGTTTCTTGTGCTGCTTTCTACCTGAAATAGTTCCCACTCATCTTTTTCTTCTTTACTTCATTCCAGCCCTTCAAGACCCAGCTTGGAAGTGTCTCACTCCCATGTAATGAGGCTTTTCTTCCTGTAATTCCTCCCCCATGCAAGAATATGTCCAGCTTATTTTTATATATCCCTCAGAAATCTGTAGCATAGAGTCACAAATGTTCCATAAATATTTGTTGACTTGAAGTACATTTAGTTAAATTAATATGAATTTTTCTAAAAATGCATTTCCAATTGGAAATACATAATTTTGTATTCATAATACAATATACTCTTCAAAGATCAATAAAAGGAATCACTTCTCCATGAGAAAAAATATTTGTATTTTTTTTCTAACAGCTTTGAATGAATGACTAGTCTTCAAGTAGAAGGCTGCTGGGATTTAATCATTATATCCCCAAAGATTTCCAAAGTTATCTAACAAGTATTCTTCAACTGTCATTTACTGCCAACTCAAGGGAGCTTTATCTGAGGAACAGTAAAAACTTAAATCTGTTGTTTTCCCATGGTGGTTCAATAACTTCATGACTTAATGTTTTCTTTCCTCTAACTATAATTTCTTACTGTTCAAAATATTTAAAAAATTAACCTTGGTTATAACCTTATCATTTGAGGCCTCTAGCGATTTGTTATTTATATCGTTAGAGTTTGGGTGCTACTTTAATAGAAGGATTTCTTTTTCTCACTTAATGAAGTCTGTTTTATTTTAAATTATTTCTCAAGGACATAATTTGAACTCATGGGATTGCTAGGCAATTCACTGTTCTATGAGTAATTTCTAAAGTGCTTTTTAAAATTTATTATATACAGGAAAATGTGGTTTGAAAACTTTATGATAAATTTAATACATGCTAAAAGTATACTCTTGTGAAAGCAGATATATCTGTTTTGCAGCTATAGTGGCAGTTCACTGTGAATCTTCATAAATTCACAGGCGTATTATTAGCTTCCATTATGGAAAAAATAAGTATAAAAAACTACTAATACTAATATATTAAACAGGAAGATAAAATGTCAAAAAATGCACTCATATGAACAAGCAAAAGCAGAATATTTTGTTTTATTATTGTTGTTATTATTATTCATGGCCAGTTTAAGAATACTGGTATTGCTACATTCCTGCTAATCTAGTTAACAGATTCGATAATTATAGTAGATTTACTATGATCTATGTTTTTTCCTATACTTATGCAGAAAATTGATAACCCCATAATACGGGCAAGCATAGTATTTTTTTATCATGCCAGATTTATAGTAGATACACAATCTGTACCAGTTGTCAAAATGTGGTGAGTTGATATTTATGGCGGTGGCTATACTCTGGCTTCCTCTGTCCATTCTGCAGAGGACAAGGAGATAACTGATCCTGTGAACAAGATAGGTGGAGATTTGGGGATGCCAACGTTTTACCTATAAACTCCAACTGCGTCTTGATTTGGTAAACACGTGACTTTCATTCATACTGAATGCCCTTATCGGAGAAGGATTACCTTTCTCATGGAAATAAACTATTTCAGCACACAACAAAGCATTCATTGAAACAGGCAAGTCTAACAACTTTTGAGAAACAGACTGATTCCACACAGGCCAAACATTTGCTGCTGCCTCATTAGGCTAGTATCTCAATGGTAAAGGCTAACTAAATATCATCTAAGTCCATATGCTTTAAAAATTTAGTTTTTACATTTTGTTTCAGAATCATTTAAAGTAACCGAAGATAATAGGCCTCCCAAACAGATATCAAATTCCTTGCTAGAATTTAAATTTTACAGACAATTTCCCAATACATCACCTATATTTTTGCATATTTCCAGTGGTTCTTATGAGCTGATAGTGAAAGAAATGAGAGATTAAAGTTAAAATATGAATATATACAATATGTCAATAGATGCAATTTGGAATATATGAGTCACTGTTATGCTTCATAATAGAAATGTACAGAATTATTCATCTTTAATTAGCAAAAAGAAGTATCTTGAAAATATTTTGAGACTATATAAATGACACTCCATGGAATTAAGCATTTAAGCTTTTCCATTCACTGACTGGGCAATTCAAATATTCAGAGGGGTAGAATGCAATATAGGCAAGCTCGATTCAGTATATAGTCATTTCGCGTAAACATAACCAGTGTATTAATTCGTGTATGTGTGTCTTTATTCAGATTATATAAATCGAAAAAAAAACTGAAGTGAAGTTCATATAGGTACTATCAGATATATGATAAATATGTTTATATCATTTTAATACAGTCAAGGAAGTAAGCCTTTAAAGATTATTCATTCCAAACATCTGCCCTTAGAAAAAATTAACCAATTTATTTCAGTCCTATGAAAGAAAGACAACCTCAGTTAGACACTGTTCTCTGTGTAATATCAGTTGTTTTATAGTAGGAAAACTCAGTAAATATTGATCACTTATAATGTGTAAGGAAAAATTAAATGTTTTATGTAAGTTATTACATCTTCACCAAATACCATGCAGATTTCCACATGACATAAGTGATGATTGGAGAGGTCACATCATTTGTTCAAGGAAACACAGAGCAGGTCTGCTGAATAGGTGTGTTGATCTAAGATAATCAGTTCTAAGTATCTGAGCTATATTTGTGTATTTTCTTGCATAGTTCCTCAATAACTAATGGTTCAAGAATAATGTGAAACAGAGAAAAATAGCTAGCAACTGGAATCCCATGTTCTGTCCCAACTAAACAAAAACCATTAAATAATTTATCTTTAAACATGATGGGTTATATTCTGAATCAGAGCAGGAAGCATGTCTTCTTTTGTCCCCTACTGTACCACATGGCTTATCATATTGCAGGCATTAATACATATTTGTTTGATAAGTGATTAAATAAGCATCAATACAAATATGAGAGGGGACATAGAGAGAGAGAGGGAGACTGACAGAGAGAAGGTAGATGGAGGGAGAGAGGGAACAAAATGGGAGGTCATAAAAAAAAAAAAAAACCGAAGGAGTCATTTGCAAAGTGTTAAAAGATAAGCCAATTGAGTTCAAGGAATTAGATTTCATCTGTTTTCTTTATACATCTTATTATGCACCTGCAGTTTCTAACACTGTATTAGGCAGGAGAACTTCAATGGTGAATAAGATAAGGTAACCTGTTTCCTTATAGAGAGTAGAGCCCAAGGAAAGGAGAGAGAATAAAGAGCAATTATCATTAAGTGTGTTAAGTGATAGGAAAGGGAACCTGGGGAATTCTAAGAGGAAATGAAACAATGTCAACCTTTCCAAGAAAAACTTTCCAAGAAAAGTAACATTGAGGGCTAAATCTAAGGATTGAGAAGACTGAAACTGTGAGCACTTTAGCAAATAAAAAAAGAAGGAATTATTGGTTGGGTGTGGTGGCTCGGCCTGTAATCCCAGTACTTTGGAAGGCCGAGGCGGGTGGATCACCTGAGGTCAGGAGTTCAAGAACAGCCTGGCTAACATGGTGAAACACCGTCTCTGCTAAAAATACAAAAATTAGCCAGGTGTGGTGGCGCATGCCTGTAATCCCAGCTACTCAAGAGGCTGAGGCAGGAAAATCGCTTGCACCTGGAAGGTGGAGGTTTGTTTCAGTGAGCCAAGATTGTGCCACTGCACTCCAGCCTGTGCAACAAGAATGAAACTCTTAAAAAAAAAAAAAAAAGAGAGAGAGAGATTATTAAAGAATTGTCTATTTCAGAGTTTTCAAATATAATATTTCCTTTTCCTGGGTAGATCTGTAGTAGTCTTTATGAAATGTTGATTTAGCTCAGAAGTTTGTGTAAGATTCAGAGTACTTAAGGGAAAAAATCAATTATTATTGTGTGACTATTCAATTGCCAGACTGTCTCCATCCCTTCTCTTTTCTACCTACACAAACATGCACTGGCTCTAACCTTTTTGTTATTGATTGAACTTCCTCTCTGATGGTACAAAGTATGTTTCATTATACAAATAATTTTGGGGAAAATTATCTGTCTCCAGCTGTGAGATTACTTGATGATACAGTATGCAGATAATGTCTCTGTTGGAATCAATGTTATTATTTCAAAACAAGATTAAAAATGCACTTGATAAACTTATGAAAAAACCTTTTTATTTATAATCTCAAAATAAGTAAGTGTGCAATATAGCAAAAACAAGTGAAATTTCATCATGTACTATGCAGAAAACTACACTGATATATGAGCTGTCATGTCAAATTATTTAAAATATTTTTCTATATAATAATTAATTACCTTCATTATCATTAAGAACTCCAAAATTCAGCATTCTCCCTGAGTATTTAATGATTTTCAATATTGTGTGAATGCTTTGTCCTTTGAATCCTGACAGCACCTATATGATATATGTTTTCTTGATATTCTTGATCTATGTCATCACAATGAAGAATGGTGCTTGAAGGCAGATACTGTCCTACACAGCTCTGTACCTGCTATGATGCTTAGTCCAGTGGCTTGTTATGTAATTCAAATCTTATAATATTTGAAAATTACAAAATGAAAAAATAAATCTGACTTCTTCAAAATATTTTTCCACAAAATGATATGAGGAAAGAAGTTGAAACTATCAGATTAAAGATATGTCATAGATATGTGTGTATATATATGTATATTATAATTATATAAATATAGTCAAAGGAGAAGATGTGAGGGTAACTGCACATGACAGGAAACACATTGATCCCTTCTGCTAAGGGATGAGATACCCCTAGTAGATATCTCATCAGGATGGCTTCTTGCAATCTTTCAAAAAGTGATGTCTGAAGCCCACAAAACCCCAGGAATTCACCTTTATAAAGACTTAAATACTAATATTTCTTCTTTCAAAAAACACAAATTGCTTTTTCTGATAAAATATAGGACAATGGGCAAAGTAAATGTGGGCTGTTCAAGCGGCAGAAATTATATAGCAGATCATTCAACAGTTGCTATAACTTATTCATAAGTTCATCCTAGAGAGGTCAACAGGCTTCCAGTATTGTATATCCCAATGAAGTCTCATTGAAATATTTTAAAATAAAGTTAACACTTCTGTGTTAGTCTTACATCTTGTTAGGTTGTTAGGTACTTTTTTTTTTTTTTTTTTTTTTTTTTTTTGAGATGGAGTCTTGCACGGTCGCCCAGGCTGGAGTGCAGTGGCGGGAACTCGGTTCACTGAAAGCTCCGCCTCCCAGGTTCATGCCATTCTCCTGCCTCAGCCTCCGGAGTAGCTGGGACTACAGGCGCCCACCACCATGCCTGGCTAATTTTTTTTGTATTTTTAGTAGAGACAGGGTTTCACTGTGTTAGCCAGGATGGTCTCCATCTCCTGACCTCGTGATCCGCCCGCCTCGGCCTCCCAAAGTGCTGGGATTACAGGCGTGAGCCACAGCGCCCAGCCGGTTGTTAGGTGCTTCTAAAATTTTTTCTTTTCTTTTCTTTTTCTTTTTTTTGGTGTTGTTGGGTGGGGAGGGGAAAGCTGAGATTCACTTAAAGTACAGGGCTGCTAACTGCCAGTGACAGGGAAAGCCTAAAGCACCTCTGATTTGCCTGAGGCTGTACTCCCACACAGCCTCGGGACTACTTCCAATAACTTCCCACGTTCTCTAATTGGGAAAGTAATTCTCATGGCACAATTTTATTGGGGAAACAAAACCAAACCAAAATGGTAGGATAAAAATAGAACAATAAATTCTGTTATAACTATTACTCCAAATTATAGTAATATGCAAATTATAGGGCTTTCACTTGAACAGCAACCACAATAGCCAGGAACAAGAACTACAGCCTATCCTGGTATATCTCTCCCTGCAAAATACAAATTTATAACTAATGAGGCAGATATAAATAAAAATGCCAAGTCAGTCCAACTCAACAGTTAAAGAAACCATATTTATTTTTGTTTTTCCTTTATACCTCAGGTAAATCCTCAAAAAGAATCATTAGAATTTAGTTCAAGCAAACAACTTCAATTTTATTGAAGGAAAGGTTTGACTACTCTTGGATACGAATGAAAGGAGTTCCTCTGAAAAATGGAACAGTGCAGGCCCATACACATATAGACTTTAATTAAAATGATGGTATCCATTTCTCTCCTCATATAATGCTCCCAAAAAAGAATAATATTAATGTAAGAAATGAATAAATATACGATGTAGGTAGGAGTATTCAGGATTTATTTCTATGTAGTTTGTAAACCCAATTTGCATAGACGAAACTGAGATAACTTGAGACACCCTATTAACGTTGCAGAAAGACTCAAGCACCATATTAAACAAGTAATATGGAAGGTTTTATTTTCTAGTTTCATTTTATTCAATTTTCCAGGATAATTATAGTACAATATTTTAATTGTCACCTTTTACAATCTGCCCCTTTCTTTCAAAATTAACAATTTTTAAAAGATGTTAAGTAGTATTGTTAACATCTTACACATATACACACATATATGGTGGCAAATTCCTTAAATCAAATAGAGATACAAAAAGCTTAACTAAAAATAATGTTACATTTCAGACTTTATATTCCAGTTTACTGGAAAATACTTACTTTATTCCAAAAAAAGTCTGAGATAAAACTGAAATAACATTTAAGGTAGTTGTATGCCTCAACAAAACCAGTCTATAGTTTTGACCAATATGAATCGTAGTCCTTTCGAAAGTAACTATCTTTTTAATATTGACTGCAAGAACAAAAAATAAATAATCAAAGTAACTCCTGTATTACCAGAGTTTTGTAAAATTATCAATGAGAAAAATTCATGAGATAGTTACATGTGAAAAACAATACTAGTTTTTTTTTCATAAACCATAAACTTGTGTCAACATTGTACAAGATTTTCATTGATCAATAATAATTTGAAATTTTTAGGCACATTCTGGGAACATTCTTCAATACTCTTTTAAAAATATTACCCAATCCCTTGCTTTTTTTCCCACTAACACAATTTCACCATTTGAATAAGAGAAAACACCCAGAGTTTAGCATCAAAGTTTCCCCAGAAAGTCACATTGGTGTCAAAAAATCATGATATTAAATATTATTCTGTAGGTCTAAAAATATTTGTGTAATAATGCAGTATGAAATTTTTAGTAATATATGCTTATTATTAGAAATAGTTATAAGAATAACTCACCATAGAAATGATTTTTCCACCTCATTCAACAAATATCCATTATTCTTTGATAAAAGATATGGAAGATATTCAAGCCTTGTTTCCATGGTTGACCAATAATTTCACAGTGGAATTGGCTCTAGTAGTATTGACTAGAGTCTTTCTAGAAGCAGGGCATTAAGCTATTTAATAATTGGTGTCAGCAAAATTTACTGTCTACTAGAATGAAACATGCCACCTGAATACCCGACACCTAATAATTCTACATGGACTTTAAAAATTATTTCAAAAGACATTATGAAAATAATAATTTAAAATAATAAAATATTTACATGAAAATTAACAGCAAAGGGTTTGCATCCATAATATTAAAAAGAACCTATAAATGCATAAGAAAATAATAGAGAATTCAATGAAAAAAAGACAAAGAATATTAATAGACAATATCCAGAAAAGGAAATAAAATATAAAACATTGAAGGGCCATCAAATCAAATTGAGTCATAATCGGAGAAATGCTAATTTAGGCAAAAACAGAACTGATCCCATATTGCATTGAACATACTTGCCACACTTAAAAGATCAACAAAATCTGTCTTAATCAGAATTGGGGAAATGACACTTTCACGTATCCTTGGTAGAAATGAGTCTTTTTATCATTCCTATGGAAGGTAATCTGACAATAGCTGCTAAATTTAGTAGTGGCTTAGTAATATCACTTTGGCAATGTATTATATAGAAATCAAAGTCAAACTACTTGTAATCTATGAGATTGTAGTCTTGAGATGTCCAAAAAAAAAAAAACAAAAGCAACACTGAGAAAAAATAACTGGAGAATTTGTTAAATTAATTGTGGTGCATCTATATTACGAAGTAGTATGCAGCCATTAAAAGAACATGGAAAATTGATATCCATTTATTTGAAAGATAAAATGATTCATTTATTCAGTATACATACATTTTGCTGCCTATTATGTGCCCAGCAAAGTTCCAAGCAATGGAGATATACCAAAAGAAAGGGAAGAGATATTTGCCTTTTGAATCATATTTTAGTGTAATTTAAATGTGAAAGTATGTAGTAGAATATTTTACAATATATTTTGTTAAAATAAAAAATAAAATTTATTGATTAAAAATATATCTGTATGTTTAGATGAGGAAAAAGAAACATAGGACATATACACTGATTTTTACAAATCACTATTATCGCAAAACCAATGAGGACATGGAAATGGGTTAAGGAAATGTACATATTTTCTTTGTATATCACTTGAGTGTGTGCATTCTCAATTGAGGGGACACTGTAATACATGTGTAATTTTGGAAGATCATATTCATATTTAAAGTAAGACTTTTAAAAAGTTTGCATAATAATTTCATAGCGAACCCTTTATCATGGTGAAATGAATTTGGTATCATCTTGCAGTATATTATTTAAAAATCATTCTTACAAAAAATTCATTTAATATCTTCCTTTACAGTACCATCATCTGAGCAATTATTTTTCATTCAGCATCAGCCTAGAGTTTCTATGCCTAACTGTTTAAGAGTTTCTAATATGTGGGCAACAGAATAATCAATGAAGTCATTTGAACAGTAACACAAGAAATATTTTCAAATTATAATAAAATATTAAATAATGTGGCCAGAGTGTCACATCAGCATTAATTTTTCTTTTTTTTTTTTCTTTTTTTTAAACTTTTTTCTTTTTTTATTATACTTTAAATTCTGGGATACATGTGTAGAATGTGCAAGTTTGTTACATAGGTATACACGTGCCATGGTGGTTTGCTGCACCCATCAACCCGTCATCTACATTAGCTATTTCTCCTAATGCTATCCCTCTCCTAGCCCCTCACCCCTCGACAGGCCCTGGTGGTGATGTTACCTCCCTGTGTCCATGTGCTCTCATTGTTGAACTCCCACTTATTTTTTATTTTTTATTTTTATTTTTATTATACTTTAAGTTCTAAGGTACATGTGCATAACGTGCAGGTTTGTTACATATGTATACTTGTGCCATGTTGGTGTGCTGCACC